>NC_057796.1:372182456-372371273 GCF_018294505.1 Triticum aestivum | reverse complement strand
GGCTGAGGGTTTGTACCAGTAGCAATGTGTTTGATCTCTCTCTCTCTCTCTCTCGTGATCTATATCATGGGCTTTGTTAATATAGTCAGATCATATGATGTTTCTCTCCTCTATACTCTTGTTATGATGAATTGAATCTTTACCCTTCAAAGTTTTGTCTTGTCAGATTGAATATTCAGAGATGAGAACACATGATATATGTCTTGCAATATGAATACTTGAGGTGACAATGAGGTATCCTACTGATTCACTTGATATGTGTTATGGCATTCAACTCGCAGATTCCCGCGGTGATATTGGGGTAATCTATGCATAGGGGTTGATGCACGTTTTTCTCCGATGGAAAATTTGGGGGTCTCTTTATCGTTCTTTGTGTGGATTGAGTATTATGAATATGAATTTGCTTTGGTGTTATTCTAGTACGAACTCTAGGATAGATCGTACGGAAAAAATAGCTTTGTGTTATTTTAGTACGAACTCTTGAATAGATCGAACGGAAAGAATAGCTTTGAGGTAGTTTCATGCCCTACAAACAATTCCTATCTTTTTTTCTCCGCTAATAGGAACTCGGGAGTGATTCTTTATTGCACTTTGAGGGATAATCATATGATCCAACTATGTTAGCATTGTTGAGAGGTTGCACTAGCGAAAGTACGCACCCTAGGCCTCATTTTCAAGCATTGCAATACCGTTTTTGTGCCCATTTACTATTTTCTACCTTGCTGTTTTTATTTATTCATATTATACAAATATATTTCTACCATCAATATTACACCTTTATCACCATCTCTTCGCCGAACTAGTGCACATATACAATTTGCCATTGTATTGGGTGTGTTGGGAACACATAAGATTTCTTGTATTTGCTTGCAGGGTTGTTTGAGAGAGACCATTTTCATCCTACACCTCCCACGGATTGATAAAGCTTAGGTCATCCACTTGAGGGAAAATTGCTATTGTCCTACAAAACTCCGCGCTTGGAGGCCCAACACGAGTCTACAAGAAAAAAGTTGCGTAGTAGACATCAAGCTCTTTTCTGGCGTCGTTGCCGGGGAGGTGAGTGCATGAAGGTATATCTTTAGATATTGCAATCGAATCTTTTAGTTTCTTGTTTTATCACTAGTTTGGTTTATAGAAGAAAACTACATAAAATGGAATTTAGGTTGCATCATATTATTGATCATCTTTATGATATCTTTCTTGAAAATGATGGATCGGAAAATTGTGCTCAATTGTTAGAAGAAGAAGTCAATAAAATGTTTGGCACAAAATATTTGAATGATGAGCATGATTGCAATGTTGTTGGTATGAACTGTTTGAATATCCATGATGCTAATGATATGCAAAGCTACAAGCTTGCGGATGCTATATTTGATGAAGATGATAGTTTTAGTCCCCCAAGTTTTGATGAGAATTTTTTTATGATGAAAGCATGCCTCCTATTTATGATGATTATAATGATGAAAGTGGATTCGGAGAGGTCATGATCTTATTTAATGATGAATCCTCCATTTTGGATGAGGCTTCAATTGACTATGAGAACAAGGTTTCTATCTATGATGATTATGGTGATGACATGTATGCTATACTGAATAATGATAACCATGAAACTTGTCATCATGATTTTGATTTTCAATCACACGATAGTTATTTTGTTGAGTTTACTCCCACCATTATTAATGAGAATAAATTTGCTTATGTGGAGAGTAATAAAATTTCTATGCTTGTGGATCATGAAAAGAATGCTTTATGTGATAGTTATATTGTTGAATTTATTCATGATGCTACTAAAAATTATTATGAGGGAGGAACTTATGCTTGTAGGAATTGCAATAATATCATGTTTCCTCTCTATGTGTTGAAAGTTTTGAAGTTATGCTTGTTTTGCCTTCCTATGCTAGTTGATTCTTGTTCCCATAAATTGTTTGCTTACAAAATCCCTATGCATAGGAAGTGAGTTAGACCTAAATGTGCTAGTCATATGCTTCGTGATGCTCTCTTTATGTTTCAATTCTTATCTTTTATGCGAGCATCATTGAATTCATCATGCCTAGCTTAAAAGGCATTAAATAAAAGCGCTTTTTGGGAGACAACCCAACACTTTTACCTACTGTTTTTGTGTGTTAACATGATTATACTACTGTATTGATCATGTTTTATTGCTTTTGTTTCAATAAAGTGCCAAGTAAAGCCTTTGGGGTCATGTTGGGTGATAGTTGATTTGACCCTGCTGAAAAACAGAAACTTTTGCGCTCACGAAAATGAGTCTCATTTTTAACGGAAGAGTGATTTTGAGCTGATTATTTTTGCAGAAGTGTAATATACAAATTTCTCACGTGGTCTAATTTTTTCAGAATTTTTGGAGTAGCAGAAGTATGATTTGAGTACAGATTACTACAGACTGTTCTGTTTTTGACAGATTCTGTTTTCAATGAATAGTTTGCTTGTTTGCTAGTTCCTATGGCTTATATTGCTCAATATAAATTGTGTAAATGATATGATACAGTAGGCATTGTGTCAGAACAAGTATGAATCTTGTCTTTGACAGTACCAAAAGTGAAATGGTTTGCTCTTTATCATACTAACCTATCTCACGAAGTTCCGTTAAGTTTTGTGTGATTGAAGTTTTCAAGTTTTGGGTGAGATATCGATATGAGGAGAATAAGGAGTGACAAGGCACTAAGATTGGGGATGCCCACGTCACCCCCAAGATAATATTCAAGGAATATCCAAGCAACTAAGCTTGGGGATGCCCCGGAAGGCCTCCCCTCTGTCGTCTCCAACATTATCGGTAACCTCACTTGGAGCTATGTTTTCATTCGTCACATGATATGAGTTTTGCTTGGAGCATCAATTTATTTTGTTAGGATTTTCTTGATGTTATTTAGAATAATGTTTTGCATCTTTTATTTCAATAAAAATGTCAAGGATAGCCTTTACCATGCTTATTTTACAAGTCTTCATGTTGCTGTTTGAAAACAGAAAGTTTACCGTTGTTGCAAAAATTCCCTAGAAAAGTCAGAGTGTGATAAAATGTTGAAACCTTTTGCAAATTAAGCTCTGATAAATTCTCTACAGTTTGGTAGATTTTCATAATTTTTGGAGTTGAATAAGTATTGATACTCTTGCATTCTTTACAGACTGTACTGTTTTGGCAGACTGCTGTTATGTTTGCATTGTTTGCATATGTTTGCTTGTTTAATGATTCTATTTGAGGAAAGGAGTATTAAATATGCAGAAACATTTAGTATGCATTAGTATGCAATGTTGAATACTAATTTTAGTGATTTGCTACAGTAGAGTATGATAAGGCTTTTGCATTGGTTTATACTAACTTATCTCACGAGTTCTTGTTGAGTTTTCTATGGATGAAGCTTTTGAGATTTAGGAAATCCATGATATGCGAGGAATTAAGGAGACACAAAATCTCAAGCTTGGGGATGCCCAAGGAATCCCAAGTTAATATTCCAAGAAGTCTCAAGCATCTAAGCTTGGGGATGCCCCGGTAGGCATCCCACCTTTCTTCAACAATTATCGGTTAGTATCGGTGGAGCCTAAGTTTTTGCTTCTTCACATGATGTGTGCTTTCCATGAAATGTCATTTTGTTTTGTTTTTTCTTGCTGTTTTAATAAATTACTTAGATTTGAAAGTTTTTAAATAAGATAGAGTCCTCAAATAACTACCTATTTACTTAATTACTCGGTTGATGTTCACTTATATCTTTTTGGAGTAGTTTGTCTTTTACTCTTGTGCTTCACTTATATCCTATGAGTAAATTGTTGAATGAATTGAATGTCATGAAGTTGAAATTATATCATGCCTAGTGGTAGCTTCACATTGGGTTTAGAAAGTGAAATCCTTTTAGGCTTGACAATCACAATATTGGTCATATAAGCAATTCACGAATAATTATTATAACGAAGAGAACTTTCACATGCAAATACACTATCATGAAATCTTTTGTGATTGTGAGCCCCCATCAAAATATTATATGCCAAAATTGTTGACGTTGGACAAGGAAGACAATGTAATGGTTTATGTTTGTTCATATTCACATAGAAGTCATATTGTCATAGATCCTTCAACATGTGGTGCTTGCCCCCCATCTTTGCTAGCCAAAATTCCGCACTAAGTAGAGATACTACTTGTGCATCCAAAAACCCTTAAACCCAAATATTTTTCAAGTGTCCACCATACCTACCTAGGCATTGAGCAAGATCCCTCAAGTAAGTTGTCATCGGTGTAAAAAGGCAATAAATTGCTTCTAAAAGTGTGAGATCGTTTAGTGTAAGAGAAAATTGAGCGTTGCACGAACTTGGATGACAAAGAATAAAAGCGACAGACTGCATAATAAAGGTTGTCATCTTAAGGGGCATTGTAACGTGACATTCTTTTGCACTAAGGGATTGAACATACAAACAAATAAGCGCATGGCAACCTCTGCTTCCCTCTGCGAAGGGCCTATCTTTTACTTTTCATTATTTACTTTTATGCAAAGAGTCAAAGTTTTTCTCTCTATTCCTTTTTATTTTTCTCCTTTGGCAAGCATCATGTGGTGAGGAAAGATCTAGGCACATATGTCCAGTTGAATATGGGCAGCATGAGTTATTATTGTTGACATCACCCTTGAGGTGAATTCATTGGGAGGCAAAATAGTAAGCCCCTATCTTTCTATGTGTCCGGTTGAAATGTTTTGCTCATGTGTACGCGGTGAGTGTTATCAATCATAGAAGACTATATGATGGTTGAGTATGTGGAGCTCTTACTTAGACTCCGTTGAATAAGTTGAATTGCAATTGCTTGGTGACTAAGAACATAGGTTGTTGGGTTTCAAGAGAATTCATTGTTTAAACCTTAACATGGGAATTGGTTGCCACTATAACATGAGAAATTTTATGAGAAAGAATTGCTGTTATGATGCTAGGAAAAGTGATTGAAATTGCCATTGATCAAACTTATGCACTTTGCTAGCATTCACACTTCATAAAATATTTCTTTTATCATTTACCTACTCGAGGACGAGTAGGAATTAAGCTTGGGGATGCTGATACGTCTCCAACGTATCTATAATTTATGAAGTATTCATGCTGTTATTTTATCATTCTTGTATGTTTTATAATCATTTTATAGCAACTTTATATCATTTTTGGGACTAACCTATTGACCTAGTGCCCAGTGCCAGTTGCTGTTTTTTGCTTGTTTTTTACATCGCAGGAAATCAATATCAAACGGAGTCCAAACACCGTGAAACTCCACAGAGATTTTTTATGGGCCAGAAGACTCCCGATGGGCCAAAGCAGCACCTGGGGGGTGCCCTGAGGGGGGCACAACCCACCAGGGCGCGCCAGCCCCCCCTGGCGCGCCCAGGTGGGTTGTGCCCTCCTCCGTGGCCTCCCTACCCCTTCTTTGCACTATAAATTCCCAAATATTCCGAAACCCTTCGGGGTTAACCTAGATCAGAAGTTCCACCACCGCAAGGCTCTGTATCCACCGAAAACCAATCTAGACCCGTTCCGGCACCCTGCCGGAGGGGGGGAGGAATCATCTCCGGTGGCCATCTTCATCATCCCGGCGGCCACCACGATGAGGAGGGAGTAGTCCACCCTCGGGGCCGAGGGTTTGCACCAGTAGCTATGTGTTTGATCTCTCTCTCTCTCTCGTGATCAATATCATGGGCTTTGTTAATATAGTCGGATCATATGATGTTTCTCCCCTCTATACTCTTGTTATGATGAATTAAATCTTTACCCTTCAAAGTTTTGTCTTGTCGGATTAAATATTCAGAGATGAGAACACATGATATATGTATGGCAATATGAATACTTGAGGTGACAATGAGGTATCCTATTGATTCACTTGATATGTGTTATGGCATTCAACTCACGGATTCCCGCGGTGATATTGGGGTAATCTATGCATCGGGGATGATACGTCTCCAACGTATCTATAATTTTTGATTGTTTCATGCTATTATATTATCTGTTTTGGATGTTTAATGGGCTTTAATATGCTCTTTTATATTATTTTTGGGACTAACCTATTAACCGGAGGCCCAGTGCCAGTTTCTGTTTTTTTTCCTTTTTTGAGTGTATAGAAAAGGAATACCAAACAGAGTCCAATTGACGTGCCAATTTTTGATGATTTTTTATGGACCAAAAGAAGCCCCGGAGTAAAAGAGTTGGGCCAGAAGAGTCTCGAGCCATCCACGAGGGTGGAGGGCGTGCCCTACCCCCCTGGGCGCGTCCCCCTATCTTGTGGATGACTCTGAGACCACCCTGACGTGAGACCGACGCCAAAAATTCCTATAAATACAGAAACCCCCAGAAAGGAACCTAGATCGGGAGTTCCGCCACCGCAAGCCTCTGTAGCCACGAAAAACCAATCGGGACCCTGTTCCAGCACCCTGCCGGAGGGGGAATCCCTCACCGGTGGCCATCTTCATCATCCCGGCGCTCTCCATGACGAGGAGGGAGTAGTTCACCCTCGGGGCTGAGGGTATGTACCAGTAGCTATGTGTTTGATCTCTCTCTCTCTCTCTCTCTCTCTCTCTCTCTCTCTCTCGTGTTCTTGATTCGGCATGATCTTGATGTATCGCAAGCTTTGCTATTATAGTTGGATTTTATGATGTTTCTCCCCTCTACTCTCTTGTAATGGATTGAGTTTTCCCTTTGAAATTATCTTATCGGCTTGAGTCTTTAAGGATTTGAGAACACTTGATGTATGTCTTGCATGTGCTTATCTGTGGTGACAATGGGATATTCACGTGATCTACTTGATGTATGTTTTCGTGATCAACTTGCGGGTTCAGTGACCTTGTGAACTTATGCATAGGGGTTGACACACGTTTTCATCTTGATCTCCGGTAGAAACTTTGGGGCACTCTTTGAAGTTCTTTGTGTTGGTTGAATAGATGAATCTGAGATTGTGTGATGCATATCATATAATCATACCCACAGATATTTGAGGTGACATTGGAGTCTAGGTTACATTAGGGTTTTGGTTGATTTGTGTCTTAAGGTGTTATTCTAGTACGAACTCTAGGATAGATCGAACAGAAGGAATAGCTTCGTGTTATTTTACTACGGACTCTTGAATAGATCGATCAGAAAGGATAACTTTGAGGTGGTTTCGTACCCTACAATAATCTCTTCGTTTGTTATCCTCTATTAGTGACTTTGGAGTGACTCTTTGTTGCATGTTGAGGGATAGTTATATGATCCAGTTATGTTATTATTGTTGAGAGAACTTGCACTAGTGAAAGTATGAACCCTAGGCCTTGTTTCGAAGCATTGCAATACCGTTTGTGCTCACTTTTATCATTAGTTACCTTGCTGTTTTTATATTTTCAGATTACAAAAACCTATATCTACCATCCATATTGCACTTGTATCACCATCTCTTCGCCGAACTAGTGCACCTATACAATTTACCATTGTATTGGGTGTGTTGGGGACACAAGAGACTCTTTGTTATTTGGTTGCAGGGTTGTTTGAGAGAGACCATCTTCATCCTACGCCTCCCACGGATTGATAAACCTTAGGTCATCCACTTGAGGGAAATTTGCTACTTTCCTACAAACCTCTGCACTTGGAGGCCCAACAGCGTCTACAAGAAGAAGGTTGTGTAGTAGACATCAAGCTCTTTTCTGGCGCCGTTGCCGGGGAGACTAGGTAAGCGGCACTAACACCCCGTCAACTAAGCTCTTTTCTGGCGCCGTTGCCGGGGAGTTTAGTGCTTGAAGGTATATCTGTAGATCTTGCAATCGAATCTTTTTGTTTCTTGTTTTATCACTAGTTTAGTCTATAAAGAAAACTACAAAAAAATGGAATTGAGGTTGCCTCATATGCTTCATATTTTTAATGTCTTCCGTGAAAATAAGAATTTCGATAATTGTGCCAAAGTGTTAGAAGAATAATGCAATAAATTGTTTGGCACTAAATCTTTGTACGATGAGCATGATTGCAATGCTATTAGTATGAATTCCTTGAATATCCATGATGCTAATGATATGCAAAGCCACAAGCTTGGGGATGCTATGTTTAATGAAGATATTTTTAGTCCCCCAAGTTTTGATGAGAATATTTATTATGATGATAACATGCCTCCTATTTATGATGATTATATTGATGAAAGTGGATTTGGAGAGGTGATGACTTTATTTAGTGATGAATCCACTATTTCGGAAGAGGTTCCAATTGATTATGAGAACAAAGTTGTTATCTATGATGATTATTGTGATGACTTGTATGCTATTAAGAATAATGGTAACCATGAAACTTGTCATCTTGATTTTAATTTTCAATTGGATTATGCCTCACATGATAGTTATTTTGTTGAGTTTGCTCCCACTTTTATTCATGAGAAGAAATTTGCTTATGTGGAGAATAATAAAAATTCTATGCTTGTGGCTCATGAAAAGAATGCTTTATGTGATAGTTATATTGTTGAATTCATTCATGATGCTACTGAAAATTATTATGAGGGAGGAATATATGCTTGTAGGAATTGCAATAATATCAAGTTTCTCTCTATGTGTTGAAAATCATGAAGTTATGCTTGTTTTCACTTCCTATGCTAGTTGATTATTGTTCCCATAAGTTGTTTGCTCACAAAATCCCTATGCATAGGAAGTGGGTTAGACTTAAATGTGCTAGTCATATTCTTCATGATGCTCCCGCTATGTTTCAATTCTTATCTTTTATACGAGCATCATTGAAATCATTTGCCTAGCTAAAAAGGCATTAAAGAAAAGCGCTTGTTGGGAGACAACCCAATATTTTCCCTTACTGTTTTTGTGTGTTCACATGATTAAGCTACTGTAGTAATCATGTTTTATAGCTTTTGTTTCAATAAAGTTCCAAGTAAGATCTTTAGGATAGCTTACAGTGATAGTTGTGTTGATCCTGCTGAAAATCAAAAACTTTTGCGCCCAGTAAATTAGTTTTGATAATTCACAGAAACGTGCTTTTGATCTGATTCTTTTTTATCTGGATTGGTACACAAATTTCTCAGGTTTTCTGAATTTGGTAGGATTTTTGGAGTTACAGAAGTATTCGAGAGTTACAGATTACTACAGACTATTCTGCTTTTGACAGATTCTGTTTTCTATGTGTTGTTTGCTTATTTTGATAAATCTATGAGTAGTATAGGAGGGTATGAACCATAGAGAAGTTGGAATACAGTAGATATTACACCAATATGAATTTAGAATGAGTTCACAACAGTACCTAAGTGGTGATTTATTTTCTTATACTAACGGAGCTTACGAGTTTTCTGTTGAGTTTTGTGTTGTGAAGTTTTCAAGTTTTTGGTAAAGATTCGATGGACTATGGAATAAGGAGTGGCAAGAGCCTAAGCTTGGGGATTCCCAAGGCACCCCAAGGTTATATTCAAGGACAACCAAGAGCCTAAGCTTGGGGATGCCCCGGATGGCATCCCCTCTTTCGTCTTCGTTTCATCGGTAACTTTACTTGGAGCTATATTTTTATTCACCACATGATATGTGTTTTGCTTGGAGCGCCATTTTATTTTATTTTATTTTGATTGCTGAATAATATCCCAAGATCTTAAATTCTTAAATGTTAGAGAGTCTTTACATAGTTACATAATTATTCAATTACTCATTGATCTTGACTTATATCTTTTGGAGTAGTTTGTCATTTGCTCTAGTGCTTCACTTATATCTTTTAGAGCACGACGGTAGTTTTATTTTGAAGAAATAGATGAACTCTCATGCGTCACTTATATTATTTTGAGAGTCTTTTTAGAACAGCATGGTTATTTGCTTTGGTTATGAATTTAGTCCTAATATGATAGGCATCCAAGAGGGATATAATAAAAACTTTCATATAAAGTGCATTGAATACTATGAAAAGTTTGATTCCTTATGATTGTTTTGAGATATGAAGATGATGATATTAGAGTCATGCTAGTGGAGTGATTGTGAATTTTATAAATACTTGTGTTGAGGTTTGTGACTCCCGTAGCATGCACGTATGGTGAACCGTTATGTAACGAAGTTGGAGCATGAGATATTTTTTGATTATCTTCCTTATGAGTGGCGGTCGGGGACGAGCGATGATCTTTTCCTACCAATCTATCCCCCTAGGAGCATGCGCGTAGTACTTCGTTTCGATGACTAATAGATTTTTGCAATAAGTATGTGAGTTCTTTATGAATAATGTTGAGTCCATGGATTATACGCACTCTCACCCTTCCACCATTGCTAGCCTCTCTTGTACCGCACAACTTTCGCCGGTACCATACACCCACCATATACCTTCCTCAAAACAGCCACCATACCTACCTATTATGGCATTTCAATAGCCATTCCGAGATATATTGCCATGCAACTTTCCACCGTTCCGTTTATTATGACACGCTCCATCATTGTCATATTGCTTTGCATGATCATGTAGTTGACATCGTATTTGTGGCAAAGCCACCGTTCATAATTCTTTCATACATGTCACTCTTGATTCATTGCACATCCCAGTACACCGTCGGAGGCATTCATATAGAGTCATATTTTGTTCTAGTATCGAGTTGTAATTCTTGAGTTGTAAGTAAATAAAAGTGTGATGATCTTGATTATTAGAGCATTGTCCCATGTGAGGAAATAGAAAAGGGGGGCCAAAGAAGCCAATGAAAAAAAGAGGAGGCCAAAGAAGCCAAACAAAAAAATGAGAGAAAAAGAGAGAGAAGGGACAATGCTACTATCCTTTTACCACACTTGTGCTTCAAAGTAGCACCATGATCTTCATGATAGAGAGTCTCCTATGTGTCACTATCATATACTAGTGGGAATTTTTCATTATAGAACTTGGCTTGTATATTCCAACGATTGGCTTCCTCAAATGCCCTAGGTCTTCATGAGCAAGCAAGTTGGATGCACACCCACTTAGTTTTCTTTTTGAGCTTTCATACATTTATAGCTCTAGTGCATCCGTTGCATGGCAATCTCTACTCACTCACATCGATATCTATTGATGGGCATCTCCATAGCCCATTGATACGCCTAGTTGATGTGAGACCATCTTCCTCCTTTTTGTCTTCTCCACAACCGCCGCTCTATTCCACCTATAGTGCTATGTCCATGGCTCACGCTCATGTATTGCGTGAAATTTTAAAAAGTTTGAGAATACTAAAGTATGAAACAATTGCTTGGCTTGTCATCGGGGTTGTGCATGATTTGAGTATTTTGTGTGATGAAGATGGATCATAGCCAGACTATATGATTTTGTAGGGATAAGCTTTCTTTGGCCATGTTATTTTGAGAAGACATAATTGCCTTGTTAGTATGCTTGAAGTATTATTGTTTTTATGTCAATATTAAACTTTTATTTTGAATCTTATGGATCTGAATATTCATGCCACAATAAAGAAAATTACATCGATAATTATGTTAGGTAGCATTCCACATCAAAAATTCTGTTTTTATCATTTACCTACTCGAGGACGAGCAGGAATTAAGCTTGGGGATGCTTGATACGTCTCCAACGTATCTATAATTTTTGATTGTTTCATGCTATTATATTATCTGTTTTGGATGTTTAATGGGCTTTAATATGCTCTTTTATATTATTTTTGAGACTAACCTATTAACCGGAGGCCCGGTGCCAGTTTCTGTTTTTTCCTTGTTTTTGAGTTTTACAGAAAAGGAATACCAAACGGAGTCCAATTGACGTGCCAATTTTTGACAATTTTTTATGGACCAAAAGAAGCCCCCGGAGTAAAAGAGTTGGGCCAGAAGAGTCCCGAGCCATCCACGCGGGTGGAGGGCGCGCCCTACCCCCTAGGCGCGCCCCCCTATCTCGTGGATGACTCGGAGACCCCCCTGACGTGAGACCGACGCAAAAAATTCCTATAAATACAGAAACCCCCAGAAAGAAACCTAGATCGGGAGTTCCGCCGCCGCAAGCCTCTGTAGCCATGAAAAACCAATCGGGACCCTGTTCCGGCACCCTGCCGGAGGGGGAATCCCTCACCGGTGGCCATCTTCATCATCCCGGCGCTCTCCGTGACGAGGAGGGAGTAGTTCACCCTCGGGGCTGAGGGTATGTACCAGTAGCTATGTGTTTGATCTCTCTCTCTCTCCCTCTCTCTCTCTCGTGTTCTTGATTCGGCACGATCTTGATGTATCGCGAGCTTTGCTATTATAGTTGGATCTTATGATGTTTCTCCCCCTCTATTCTCTTGTAATGGATTGAGTTTTCCCTTTGAAGTTATCTTATCGGATTGAGTCTTTAAGGATTTGAGAACACTTGATGTATGTCTTGCATGTGCTTATCTGTGGTGACAGTGGGATATTCATGTGATCTACTTGATGTATGTTTCGGTGATCAACTTGCGGGTTCAGTGACCTTGTGAACTTATGCATAGGGGTTGGCACACATTTTCGTCTTGACTCTCTGGTAGAAACTTTGGGGCACTCTTTGAAGTTCTTTGTGTTGGTTGAATAGATGAATCTGAGATTGTGTGATGCATATCGTATAATCATACCCACGGATACTTGAGGTGACATTGGAGTATCTAGGTGACATTAGGGTTTTGGTAGATTTGTGTCTTAAGGTGTTATTCTAGTATGAACTCTAGGATAGATCGAACGGAAAGAATAGCTTCGTGTTATTTTACTATGGACTCTTGAATAGATCGATCAGAAAGGATAACTTTGAGGTGGTTTCGTACCCTACAATAATCTCTTTGTTTGTTCTCCTCTATTAGTGACTTTGGAGTGACTCTTTGTTGCATGTTGAGGGATAGTTATATGATCCAGTTATATTATTATTGTTGAGAGAACTTCCACTAGTGAAAGTATGAACCCTAGGCCTTGTTTCGAAGCACTGCAATACCGTTTGTGCTCACTTTTATCATTAGTTACCTTTTTGTTTTATATTTTCAGATTACAAAAACCTATATCTACCATCCATATTGCACTTGTATCACCAGCTCTTCGCCGAACTAGTGCACCTATACAATTTACCATTGTATTGGGTGTGTTGGGGACACAAGAGACTCTTTGTTATTTGGTTGCAGGGTTGTTTGAGAGAGACCATCTTCATCCTACGCCTCCCACGGATTGATAAACCTTAGGTCATCCACTTGAGGGAAATTTGCTACTGTCCTACAAACCTCTGCGCTTGGAGGCCCAACAACGTCTACAAGAACAAGGTTGTGTAGTAGACATCAGGGGTTGATGCCCATTTTTTTCCGACGGAAACTTTGGGGTCTCTTTATGGTTCTTTGTGTGGATTGAGTATTACGAATATGAATTTGCTTTGGTGTTATTCTAGTACGAACTCTAGGATAGATCGAACAGAAAAAATATCTTTGTGTTATTTTAGTACGAACTCTTGAATAGATTGAACGGAAAGAATAGCTTTGAGGTAGTTTTGTGCCCTACAAACAATTCCTATCTTTTGTTCTCTGCTAATAGGAACTCGGGAGTGATTCTTTATTGCACTTTGAGGGATAATCATATGATCCAACTATGTTAGCATTGTTGAGAGGTTGCCCTAGCAAAAGTACGCACCCTAGGCCTCATTTTCAAGCATTGCAATACCGTTTTTGTGCCCGTTTACTATTTGCTACCTTGCTGTTTTTATTTATTCAGATTAAAAATGTATTTCTACCATCAATATTACACCTTTATCACCATATCTTCGCCGAACTAGTGCACCTATACAATTTGCCATTGTATTGCGTGTGTTGGGGACACATGACATTTCTTGTATTTGGTTGCAGGGTTGTTTGAGAGAGACCATCTTTATCCTACACCTCCCATGGACTGATAAACCTTAGGTCATCCACTTGAGGGAAAATTGCTACTGTCCTACAAAACTCTGCGCTTGGAGGCCCAACACGAGTATACAAGAATAAAATTGCGTAGTAGACATCAAGGCACTGGCCTAATGTCGCAAAGACCTTCAACATCAATGAAGGCTCAATATTCGCCTTCTGCTTCAGCAGTTTTCTAGATGAGATACATCTGTATGTACCGTCTATGATGCTAATTTCGAAAGGTTATAGATGTTGAATGTGAAACTTGGTGCTGGTGTAGTTGTGTAATGGGGTAGCTGAGTGCTGAAGCTATATGATGTTGTACTCTGATGTATTTTAATTATGAAAATGAAATATCTTGTGTGCTTAATTTGAAATGTCAATTAGATTAATAAATGGATTATTAATAATAGGATAATTAGCCTGCTAATTGGGTTTTTCTATTGCAAACAGTTATTGAGAAAACACCGTGTGTGATGCATTCAATAACACACACAGTTTCTAGGAATAAACCGTGTTATATTAATGAACAATCACACACGACATCCTCTTGAAAACGGTTTGCGTTAGGCCACCTGGCGCAAACGTTTACCACATAAAAACTGTGTGATGGACAGCCTTTGCCACATAGTTTCTTCTATGCACCGTGTGTGATGCATTCAATAACGCAAACGATAAAATTGTTAAAACCGTGTGCAATGGAAACGCTATCACAAACGATTTAACAGGGAAAATTGTGTGTGATGTACTTGCGAACAAAAACGTTTTCCTTAGAGCGACTGTGTGGGATGTATATATGAACGGAAACGTTTAGCGGGGACTGACTGTGTGGGATGTACTTACGACCGGAAATGATTTCGCCTGTATAATTGTATTTTTTTAGCACTACTTTACGTATAACCGTATTTGGTCGCTCGCCGGTCGCACACGACCTCATTTTGCCGAGCGTGTGTCCCAGGAGGGCATATCCCCGACGGTTTCTGGGTCGTGTGGGAAGGACCCCTCCTATCGCCCACACTCACTAGGCGACGGTTCCAAATGCCGTCGCGGAAAGTTGTTAAAAAACATTTGTATAGCACCTCACTGTACTAGTGATATTCCTTTGACTATGAGATTATGCAACTCCCGGATACCGGAGGAATACCTTTTGTGCTATCAAACGTCACAATGTAACTGGGTGATTATAAAGATGCTCTACAGGTATCTCCAAAGGTGTTTGTTGGGTTGGCATAGATCGAGATTAGGATTTGTCACTCCGAGTTTCGGAGAGGTATCTCTGGGCCCTCTCGGTAATGCACATCATAATAAGCCTTGCAAGCAATGTGACGAATGAGTTAGTTGCGGGATGATGTATTATGGAACGAGTAAAGAGACGTGCCGGTAACGAGATTGAACTAGGTATGAAGATACCGACGATCGAATCTCGGGCAAGTAACATACCGATGATAAAGGGAATAACGTATGTTGTCATTACGGTTCGACCGATAAAGATCTTCGTAGAATATGTGGGAGCCAATATGAGCATCCAGGTTCCGCTATTGGTTATTGACCGGAGAAGAGTCTCGGTCATGTCTACATAGTTCTCAAACCCGTAGGGTCCGCACGCTTAACGTTCGATGACGATTTGTATTATATGAGTTATGTGATTTGGTGACCAAATGTTGTTCGGAGTCCTGGATGAGATCACGGACATGACGAGGAGTCTCGAAATGGTCGAGAGGTAAAGATTGATATATTGGATGATAGTACTCGGACACCAGAAGTGTTCCGGAGTGTATCAGGTACATATCCAAGTACCGGGGGGGTTACCGGAACCCCCCCCCCCCGGGGGGGAAGATATGGGCCATATGGACCATAGGAGGGAGGTACATCAGCCCACAAAGGGGTGGCGCGCCCCCCACAGGGAAGGAGACCGAACTGGACTAGGGGAGGGGGTGGCTCCCCCCTTTCCTTCCCCCCTCTCTCTCTTTCCCCCTTTCCCCCTCCCGTAAAAGGAAAGGGGGCCGAATCCAACTAGGAGCCCAAGTAGGATTCCTCCTACTTGGGCGCGCCTAGGGCCGGCCTCCTCCCCCTCCCTCCTTTATATACGTGGGGGGGGGGGCGCCTACAACACTCATCAATTGTTCCTAACCGTGTGCGGTGCCCCCTCCACAGTTTACGCCTCCGGTCATATTCACGTAGTGCTTAGGCGAAGCCTTGCGCGGATCACTTCACCATCACCGCCACCACGCCGTCGTGATGACGGAACTCTCCCTTGAAACTTTTCTGGATCAAGAGTTCGAGGGACGTCATCGATCTGAACGTGTGCAGAACTCAGAGGTGTCGTACGTTCGGTGCTTGATCGGTCGGAACGAGAAGAAATTCGACTACATCAACCGCGTTAACAAACGCTTCCGCTTTCGGTCTACGAGGGTACGTGGACACACTCTCCCCCTCTTGTTGCTATGCATCTCCTAGATAGATCTTGCGTGAGCGTAGGATTTTTTTGAAATTGCATGCTACGTTTCCCAACATGGACGTGTAGTAATCCAATGTTTTTCCTTGTCACCTAAGTATTTAGAAGAAAGATGGCAAGAACATAGTTAATTTGTGTGAACAACATTGATTAGGGTGAACCTTGCCCACATAAGGCATAAGCTTACCAATCCAACAATTCAACTTTTTCTCAAAACGGTCCTCAATACCTTTACATCCCTTATTAAAAAGTTTATAGAAATGCATTGGGCTGCCAAGGTATCTTAAAGGAAAATGGCTAGACTCAAAACTAAACTGTTGTTGTACTGATTCTCTTCTTCTTTGGCTTTTCCAAAGCAGAAGAGTTCACTCTTATAGAAGTTAATCTTAAGACAAGATAGTTTCTAAAATAAACAAAGAATAATTTTAATTTTTTTCCTTTCCATTGTCATGTTCCATGGAGATAATGGTCTCATCGACATACTAAAGTATCGAAACACCACCATCAACTAGGCGAGAAATTAAGCCCGTAACATGACCCTCTTCCTTGGTTCGAAAGAATAGGCGACAGAGGATCTCCCTGTCTCAATCCCTTTCGTGCTTGGAAATAGTGACCAATGTCATTGTTTACCTTGTTACCCACATTGCCCCCGTGAATAACTGAGTCAAACCATCGACACTATTTTGTCGAGAAGCCTTTCATGCACATACATTGATGCAATAATGGCCATTTAACTTTGTCGTAGGCCTTCTAAAAATCCACCTTGAAGATAACTTCATCAAGTTTTTTCCGAGTGCAACTCATGAATCGTTTCATGTAAGACAACAACCGCCTCCATGATGTGTCCCCCTGGTTTAAACACCGCTTGCGTCAGTCTCATGATCACCGTAACACGATTAGTTGTCACTTTGGTGAATACTTTAAAACCGATAGTTAGAAAATAAATTGGACAAAATTGTTGAATCTAAATAGCCCCAATGATGCCAAATTTTAACTTATACAAAGCCAAAATCTCATTATATAACTCAGCAAAAATAGACATAAAGTCTCCTTTTACGACCGGTCCGAACCACTGATAGAACTCGCTGAAATCCCACTAGCCTCGTCGCCTTACTGTCTTCAGCATCCCATAATTTTTTGTCAATAAAAGGGGCGGTCAGGATGGCATTCTCCTGTGTAGATAGTTGCGGGATGTCATCTTTTACATCCTCATCTTTAACATAATCATAGACATGGGAACTAAAAAGAAGCTTATACAAATTAATAATGTAGGTCTTTAGTTGGTCTTCACCATCAATACTTCAATAGCACCATCACCTTGCTCAAGCTGAAATTTTTTCTATGTTTTTTTATCGAAAAGGAGGCATGCCCGGGCATCTGCATCAAGCAATGCATACATCCATTTTTATTATATTGTTCAACAATATCTGACAATACAAGTACAAAGATCAACCCAAAGCCACCTGCCTGGCAACCATTGTCGTCAACCCTAAAAACTTGGTGATGTGCCCTGATCACGCATCAACATACACCATCTAACCCGGTGGCCTCACCAAGCTGCCCGCCGACAAGTTGAGAATACCAACCGTTCTAGCAGATCCTCTGTGTGCACCGCATGTGCATGCTCTAGAATCAGCCGCCGCCATCTTCCACCCTCCCACCTTCAGGAGCGATCAACACATTCACCTTGCCAGGTCTTACTATCGTCGACGACACCACAACGCCAAACAGCGCCACCACCCTACGAGCATTCATCAAGTCGCATCTTGGCAAGTTGATTTTTTTCTATGTTTACCATTGGTGATGCGATAGAAGTATTTGGTGTTGTTGTCCCCTTCTAGGACATGTCGCACCTTGGCAAGTTGAATCCATTTGGTTTCCTCCTCCCGCATAAGCTTTGTAGGAAGATCATCCGCTTCTCTCTTAACATCGCATTCTGCTGCTTGATTAAGGGGAGCGCTCTCCGCGTTCACATCTAAGACGTCAATTGGAGTGATTAGCCTTTTTTTCTTTTGCTTAGAGCATCTCTAGCAGACCCTGTAAAAAGGCCGAACCCGTATAATTCTGGCAAGTATACAGGTTTGGCCCGTTTTTCTTGCCAGAACAGACTCCGTATCCTGGGCCCGGCCCGTAAAATGTTTACCGTGGCTCGGAAAAAGTCCCTCTCCACCGCTATTTATGAGGTTTCACTGCTCGGATATAGGTCAAGCCCTATCTGCCTCCGCCGCTGCTCCACCGCGATTCCCCTCCCCCTCTGCCGCCGCTCCACCGCGATTCCCCTCCCCCTCCGCCCCAATTTCTCGCCGCCGGCGAGCCTAAAAAAAGCCATAGCGACCCATGGACGGCTACGGAAGTGGTGGGGATGACGCAGAGCGTCGCCGCCGCCGCATCTCCAATGCCACAGGCAAGCGGGGGGCGCGGAAGTGGCTCAACTATGGGAGCTGGCCACCGCCGGCGTTCGAACGCCGCGAGCTCGACGAGTACGAGCGTGAGCTCGCGGTCCGCCGCCATGACTCCTCCGACTCCTCTGCCACGGAGAGCTCGTCCGCGGGCGCCTGGAGCTTGCGGCTCACTCCAGTCAAGAGAGAGCTGGAGGAGCTCAGGTCGCTCGCTATCAAGCTCGAGTCCGACGTGGACCCGTCGCGTCGAGGCGTCATCGGGCCCGAAGGCTACCTCCCCCCGGGGCAGGAGGACCACCTCGAGCGCGCCATCATGGAGCACACGGCGAGGGAGGAGGAGGAGGCCAACGCGCGCCGTCGCCGCGAGCTCGGGATCACAGTTCGGTAACTGTGATTTGTTGCTTCTTTAATAGGAAATCACAGAAGCAACAGTGACTGTGATTTGTTGCTTCTTTAATAGGAAATTCAAATGAGCAGTTCGGTAACTGTGATTTGTTGCTTCTTTAATAGGAAATTCTCTGAACATCTGTCTGTTGAGTGTTCAGATGTTAGAACTCCGCAAATCCTAAAGAAAAAAAGTTAGAACTCTAGAAGAATTTCTGCTATTGGAAGAAACAACTCAAAAATTGATGGAGGCGTGTAACGGCGGCCCTTTAGAAAAGGAAGCCCAAATGCGTGTAGTCCAAATAGATTGTGGTCCACTTTCTTCATCGCCTAGGTACTCGTGGTATTGCATCAATCTTATATCCACCTCACAATGTTGTCAACTTATATGGTCACTGGTTAGATCAAATTTTACATAACTTTAGTCATTTATATGGATGCGGTCGTCTACTTTATTATGCTCGCCATGGCTATGTAGAGTTGACATGGTGTTTAATGGTTAAAATTCATCTCCTTTGCAGGCTATATACCAGCCTACGTTGGACATGGTCTTATGTAGTATAACGACTGGAACATCGGCCACTGTTTATTGCGGTGTGTACGCATTTGGAGCAGACGGTCAGGATGTTTTTACCCAACATAGATGACGACATTGTCTACGGATAAGCTCCACACCCTTTACCCTAGCCTAGTTTCGGTCTACGATGACTTAACTGTGAGTATGTGACCAATGCTTTTATGTTTCTTGTGTGCTTGTGTCAGTGTTAGCGGTATGCATCCTAATCATATATAAGCCGGGTATATGCTTATGACATTGTATTTTCTAATGCTACATTTTGAATTAATAAAGTGTCATTTGTCGAAAAGAAAAAGTACTCGTGACAATAGTACAAAACAAGCTAATGTGGCATATTGTCCTCCTCTTTTGCACTTATTTTTTGAGATGGCCTCTTTTGCACTTGCATGTGTATGTCAACTTCTTTCCTCGCTTAATCATCGAGCACAAACTACACGTCAAATGAGAGATATGTCAACTACTTTCCCCACTATTGATACCCATATAGCAAAGCAATTGCGATGAAACATGGCATAATCTTAGCCAATAGTTTGGGATTTCATGTGGTAGAAATTGAAGCAGACTTGATGGAGGTGATTAATGCATGTGCTGGCCAAGACACAACTTGGAGTGAAACAATAACAGTCTACCTCGAGTGTTTTAGCACAAAAGGGATGACTGGATCGGTGGACTTTCTGCATTGCATTAGGAAAGCCAATGAGGTAGCTCATGTTTTAGATAAATTTGCATATGATAATAAACTTTCCTGTGATTGGGTCGATGAAACCCCTGACTTCCTGATTGCTACTCTCTCAAACAATGTAACTATTCTACCGAATCAATAAAGTTGCCATGATGGCGTTCCATTAAAAAAATACTATGAACGGAGCATATTTTCTCAATGTGGTTCGATTCTAGTTTCTCAAAACTCCGCCCCCTCATTTCTCGTACCTCACCTACTCACTCGGATTCCCTAACAAACTTTGTTTTTGAAAAAAAATAGTTCATTAGGAAATCCTCAATTGCTTCATTTTAACACTAAGACAACCTTCCCGAACAAGTATAATAATTAACTCTGCAATATAGAAACATCTTGCTCTCCAGCTTGCTTTTTTTCAGACATCAACCTCCCCTCTGTGAATTCCATTTTGTGTGCGCAAATAAATCCCTTGCACAGTTTCGGATGATGGTTTTGTCACATTTTCTTTCGAAAAGAGGGACATTCCCTAGGCCTCTGCTTCAATTGATGCACCACATGGACACAGGTATTGGATGTGGGTTTGCCACATGGATGGTAAGTGGAGTATATTTGGATTTAATCCACAAAACCAATTTTGTTTTGTAATTCTGGGGGAAGAATCTTTAGAAAAAAATGTGGCAAAAAAGTTGTGTCAATCAATTTATATTTTCTGCAGAAAGATCTCGATCTACTGTAAAAGTTCACCGGAAGTACAAAGCACCCCAAATATAATGAAAATTATCTCGAGGCTTCGTGACCACCGAACGACATTGTGCCACCAGAACGGGGCATGTTACAAGTCTTTCTTACAACAAAATATACTTTATTAGCAAACGCCAAAGCGAGTCTTAATAACATCCCACTTACTTAAGACTCAATATTGTTTTTTTTCCTTCTCCATGTATTTTGTGTTTTGGAAACTTTACATGTTTACTAGTGACAGTTTCATTCGACTTAGGGATGATGTGCAATCACACAAATAAATTTTTATCTTAAGCATGTTCATTGAGAAAGTAGCAACAGGAAAACAAGGAAACAATGATGCACATATATAAGTTTGCTTGCAGGGAATGTGGTGCACATTGCTACAGGGTATACATGTGTTCATTGGCAGCGAAGACCAGCCCAGAAATATGTATTTTAGTAGAGAATGTGCAAAAGTTCTACACGTCCTTCCATTGAGCAGGAACCAAGAAGAATTAACTAAAGTTTTTGCCCGTGAAGGTTTTTTCATCCGATGAAAGAAACCCAACCAAATAAGCTAACCAATGCACACACGCACACCCAATGAATAACTACATTCGCTTCCTGTATACATTTATACAGAAATTTAATTTAACTGCATTTTTATTTTAAAACAAAAATGATAGAAAATCCTTCATTCTTGGGCTTCCTTGATTGAACACCTCTAGTTCGGTTCTGATGACGTTGATCGGAAATATGCCAAATTGTAGATTTGATTATACTACTTCCTCCTCCCTCTGTATTTGATTAGGTGGTAGTCAATGTTTAGTGCTTACATACCATTGTTCTCCCAATAATCTTCTCAAGTTACTCCTAAAATCTATAAAAATTTCAGTGATAATTAAGCCCCTCAATCAGTTTTGTTAGAGCACACAAAAAACGTACCATATTTTTATAGAATACAAAATATATAGATTAGAACATACTTGGTGAAAGATGATAACACACAAGTAGGACACACACACTCTATCCTGAGACTAACTTCTCAGAAAAATATCGAATCCACCAACAACCGCCCTTCTCTAATCCTCCCAATCATTGAAAATGAGCTCCACCAAGTCCGGCACCGGTAGATGCAGCCACACAAAGACTCGAGCATTTCTTGGTTTCCAAAGGTTCCAACAATCAAGATAACTAGCGAATCAAAACCTCTCTTGTCCTTCTTCACAAAGCTCTTCCTAGCTGAGAACCACCATTCTGCCCAAGTATCCTGAGGTGAAGGGCACCCGACAGAGACATTCTGTCTTCCTATCTAAAGTATTGCTTGCCAAATTTAATTTTCACCAACAATGCTCAAATTTAATTAGCATGAATGCCATCGCCATGTGATTGTTATGATTGCCATATACCACTAATGTCGGAGCAATGGACAATGCACCATCACTCATAGTTTTTATCTATGCTATCTGAGTTTACGATCATCCAATTATATCCAAATAGCGTGTGCCAACAGAAGACCATCATGTTACATGCAAATGGTGTGTGCCAACAAAAGACCATGAAGTAGAGCCAGAGTCTCGCTAATATATGTAACTCCAATGTACTCTGTTTTTCTTTGCCAAATTAAAAAAAGGAAACAAATGTCGACATTTTCTCAAAGTTTCATAGACATCTTTCCAGTAATTTGTTTTTGCGTAAGTCCAAATGTGAAGCAAGCCTCCATTTGGCAGAGTTGAATACTTGAAATCCATCAAAACCTCATTTTTTTGCGCTTTAACTAGAAAGAGAGGCGAATTTATCTGCATGGTGGTAGCTGTGCATAGAAAATGTAAAAAAAAGCCCGTTTCCATTTTTTAAAATAAAATATTTTTTTATCAGTTATTTTAGGCTAACCTCATATGGTTAAATATGTACTCTCTCTGTACTCAAATAGATGTCATATAAATTAAGTCAAACATTCGATGTTTTCAAAGTTGACTAAGCATATATACGAAAATATTAATATAATATAAACATATACACCATTTGATATTTTCATAATATATTTATATAATCTTATAGTTATCTATATATTTGGTCAAGCATAAATATAGATGGTTTTTTACTGAACTTAGGCTACATCTTTTTTAGGGACGGAGGTAGTATTATATTTTTCTCTCCTTTGTAGATCGAGGGCATCTTCTTTTTTTAGAGCTTTGAAAAAAAAGGGCATCTGCTCAACAACACACACACACACACACGGGCCCATGGTAGCCCGCGAGATGAGAATTGCGTGGCCGCTCGGCCAGGAAGGCCGGGACTCCTGGTAGAGACACGTAGGATGCTGATGTGGACTCATGTGGTCTCGAGGACCATTCACGAGTTGACAAGTCACCGCCAATCTGGCCGCTCCGCGGCCACGTGCGGTCCTCCCGTGCGCCTACGGGTCGTACTTAGTGGAGGCTCCCGAGAACCCCAATTTGCTCGCTCCTGATGGGTTCTTTTGGTTGCAAATCATGCGAGAGCCGATTAAGTGCGGCTCGTGATCCAGATTGATTGACCTTTGCGACCAGTTTTGTTGTAAAAGCCATTCGGTCGACAGTTTCACACCTTTTGCTAACTTACGTTTTGCTAATGGAAAAGGCCATCATCACAGGTGAAACACTCCAGTATTTTGGGTGTAGAGAGAGTAGAGACCATGTGAAATAATCCAACATCTATATACTCTGCAAATGACGAGTTTCCAGTTTCCGTGCCAATACCACGTGTGTCAGTTCGTTCTCGGACACAAAATCATAAAAAAAATTCGACAATGAAAATATATTAATATCGCAGAGATACCAATTACACCCCGCCTTTGCAACAACGAAATATCATAAAAACATTACGGATGCAGACAACCAAGAACCACAATTTTTGTGGCTTACGAATCGATGCAAGAGGCGTCTCATCTCATGGATCCTCACATGCATGCTGGCGTACGTCTTCCCCACTCCCTGCATGGTGCATCTCATCTTGGCTGCACCTACCGTGCATCCACGCAGAACGTAGCACTACCTTTGTTTTGCCGACTAATTAAACACGTACTCCTCGACAGGTTGCGACTCCAAATATCTCTGATTAGTCTATCCCGGCTGAGATCACATCCCAGATCGTCTACTCATGTTCCTGTCACTCCGTCGGCCTCTATATATGGGAGGCGGATCCGCGCACCGCTGCCAGCACACTCCCACTCACGCTCGAGACACGACCGCTCTCCTCCTGCGCATGCAGAACACCTCGCGGCGTCTCGCTCGAGCCGTCACGGAGGGGAGCGCGTCCGCGCTACGTCATGGCGCCAGCGCCTAGCCCGTCACCTGCCCCGGCGGCGCCCGGCATTGCTACCCCCGAGGCGTGGCCGGCGGCCTCTGCCGACGCCGAGCGCGCGTTCACCTGGCTCAGCGCCAACGCCGTACTCGTTCTCGCGATCCTCGTTTGCGGCCTCTTCGCCACGATCGCGCTCCACGTCGTCCTGCAGTCCTTGCTACGCGTCACCGGCCGCGCGTGGTTCGGCGCTGGCGGCGGCCTGCATGAGCCGGCTCCGCGCGGGGGTGGAAGGCGCGGCGGCAGGAACCGGGGGGCCCTGGCGCTCCCGTGCCTGGCTTACTCGGCGGGGCTCGAGCTGGCCGGGTCGTCGCGGTCGGAGTGCGCCATCTGCCTCGCCGAGTTCGTGCGCGGGGAGCAGGTGCGCGTGCTGCCGCGCTGCAACCACGGGTTCCACGCCCTCTGCATCGACCGGTGGCTGGCGGCGCGGCCGACGTGCCCCACGTGCAGGCAGGCGCCGTTCGCCGAGGCCGACGAGAGCGTCCTGGCCGCGGACTGTGCACGACCGGCGCCCGCTATCGCGGTGGTGCGGGTGATTGTAGACGGTGGCGGGAGGCGGCATGTGTCGATTTAGCTCGCGTGACGAAACTAGCGAGCTTGTTAGCGACCAGGCACGGAGATGGGCGTTGCACGGTGGGATGCTGTGTAGTAATGCATTTCACATTTGGGACCGGTGGACTTATGGGCGCGTTTGGTTGCTCGGCTTCGGCATGGTTTTTTTCCCTTGCATATTTGTGTCAGTTGGTCCTGATTGAGCATATGCATGAAAAAAAACCATCATTTGTATGTTAATTGGTTGCCTCCCGTCTTCTTGCATCATAGTAACACCTCTATGTACCGTGTTTGGTTGCTCGCATTGTCTGTACTCATACTAGTGCATGTTGTTTGGTTGCATACACCGAACATGATTAAGAGTTAATAGCTTCACGTGTTACACTAGAGTGCCCCTGTTGGAATTTTGCCAGTAAGCCTTTGGCCCAAAGCCCAACTAAAATTCTGAAATTCTCTTGACCCATTCATGCACACATGTGAGTGGAGTGAGCGAGACTAAAGTTTAGTCCCACCACAGAAGTTGAGTGAGACTTGCACTTCTTTATAAGATGAGCTCTTCTATCACTTGTATGAGCATGAGAAGAGGAGACCTACACGCGCGCTCCTCCTCGCTCGCCTCGCCACGTCACGACGCGCCGCGGGTTGCGGGTTGCGGGATTGAGCCGAGCCGAGGACAGAGCTATGCACGTTGTCTATATTTTTGCTGCTCGGGAAAATTAACGAGTCATTAATTAATAATTAACGGACGTGTTAATTACTGAACCGTTTACCACCATTCCAGATCATTGCACCGCCAAGCAAGTCTTCTCCATCCCTCCTTTCGGCGTGCACCGCAAGAAGGGACAGCAGGCCTCCGGTACCCCGCCTCTCGTGATCCTGTACGGGAGAGGGGCGATCGGGTTTTTGGGGAGCGCACTTGCGCGACTTCGCCAACGATGACTTCTTCCCCGACCTTGGCAACCTCATCCTCGACGACATGGGCGACAACACCAACACCGGCGGTGCTGCTCCCGCTGCACCGTATGTAATTCTATTCTTCTTGTTCGAGATCATGGTAGAATTCATATTTCTAGTATGTGCCCTAGATGTGATTTGTTCATCTACTATGCTAGTTCGCATGATTAGTTTAATCTCTGCTATTGCTGTCCTGATTTATGTTCTGTTTATTCGGATTAAATCTCGTAGTAATTTGCTCATATTTTCAACAATCCAAAAACCTGATCATAGGTAATTTACTCCGAGTGGTTTTGCTGCGAATTTGAAGCCGCCTGCCTTTAAGGGGGTGCAATATAAGAGGTGGTGCACGAGAGCAGTCTACTGGTTTCAGACCATGTGCTGCTATGACGCCACTAAGGACAAGCCTGAGGGCGATCTTAATCCAGCACAGCTGGAAGCTTTTGAGAAGATTGATACTCTCTTTAAAGGCGCTCTTTTGAGTGTTCTTGATGATTCCATTGTGGATTCGTATATGTCGTTTGACAACGGCAAAGACATGTGGGCTGCGCTCGAGGCCAAGTTTGGTGCCTCGGACGCCGGCAGCGAGTTGTACGTCATGGAGCAATTTTATGACTACAAGATGACTGATGAGCGCTCTGTTGCACAACAAGCTCATGAGATACAATCGCTCGCAAAGGAAATTGAGTACTTCAAGTGTGTGTTGCCGGACAAATTTGTTGCCGGAGGCAGCATTGCCAAGCTTCCACCTTTGTGGAACAATTTTGCTACTTCCCTGAAACACAAGAGACAGGAGTTTTCCGTTGCGGATCTCATTGGTACTCTTGATGTTGAAGAGAAGGCGAGAGCAAATGACACAAGTGCTCGAGTTGCTGAGGGAGCTTCTAGTGCCCACATGGTACAGAAGAAGAACTTCCAGCCCAACAAGTTCAAAAACAACAAGAACAAAACTTGGGGCAAAGGCAAGTTTGATACAAACAACAAGCCGTCACATTCTACCAACTTCAAGAAGAATTCTCACAAGAAGGGGAAGGGATTTTGCCATGTATGCGGTGATCCTAATCACTGGGCTCCGAAGTTTCCTAACTGCTTTGAGGAGCGCGAACATGAGAAGAGCGACAAGTCCGCTAATGTTGTCATTGGTGATACTGATATGAAGGAATCTGGGTACGGTATTCTTCCTACCATCCTTTCAGTATTTCAATCTCCTGATTGGTTAATTGACACCGGTGCCAATGTACATGTTTGTGCTGACGCCTCTATGTTTTCTTATTACCAGGTCACAGGGACTTCTCCCGTGCTGATGGGGAACGGGTCACATGCCATCGTTCGAGGTGTCGATACGGTCGATCTGAAGTTTACTTCGGGGAAGACCGTGCGTCTGAAGAACGTTCATCATGTGTCGTCCATCAATAAAAATCTCGTTAGCGGTTCCCGTTTATGTCGAGATGGTTTTAAGTTGGTTTTCGAGTCCAATAAAGTTGTAATTTCTAAGTATGGACAATTTGTTGGAAAAGGCTATGAGAGCGGAGGCTTGTTCCGCCTGTCTTTGTCAGATATTTGCACTAAAGTTATTAATAATGTTTGCCACAATAATGAGTCTGATATTTGGCATTCACGACTTTGTCATATTAACTTTGGTTGCATGACGCGGCTAGCCAATATGAATTTAATTCCGAAAATCTCTACTGTCAAAGGCTCCAAGTGCCAAGTATGTGTGCAAGCTAAGCAACCTCGCAAGTCCCATAAGACTGCAGAGGCAAGAGACTTGGCGCCACTAGATCTTATACATTCCGATCATTGTGAGATGAATGGTGTGTTGACAAAAGGTGGAAAGAGATACTTCATGACGTTGATTGATGACTCCACTAGATATTGTTATGTGTATCTTCTGAAATCAAAAGATGAGGCTTTAACTTTCTTCAAAAACTATAAAGCTGAGGCAGAGAACCAACTTGATCAAAAAATTAAACGGCTTAGGTCTGATCATGGTGGAGAGTATTTTTCCAATGAATTTGATTTGTTATGTGCGGAACATGATTTAATCCATGAGAGGACGCCTCCCTACTCACCCCAGTCAAATGGGGTAGCCGGAAGAAAAAACCAAACTCTAACTGATATGGTTAACACCATGTTGGACACATCGGGTCTCTCCGAGGAATGGTGGGGGGAGGCGCTAATGACTGCGTGTCATGTCCTAAACCGAGTTCCCACAAAGCATAAAGCCATGACACCAAAAGGTTGAAACTCTCTTACCTACGTACTTGGGGTTGTTTGGCGAAAGTCAATATACCAATTCCCAAGAAGCGCAAGCTTGGACCAAAAACCGTGGATTGTGTTCTTCTCGGCTATGCTTTTCATAGCATTGGTTATAGATTTTTGATAATAAAATCTGAGGTATCCGACATGCATGTTGGTACGATTATGGAGTCGAATGATGCAACTTTCTTTGAGGACATATTTCCTATGAAGGATATGTCGAGTTCATCAAATCAGGAGATACCTACTCCATCTAGTGAGGAATTCGCTGTAATTCCTGAACCCACCATTGCGATGGAACATGTTGAGAATCCTGTTGAGGGTGACAATGGAACTCCTGTGAGGAGTAAGAGACAGAGGACTGCAAAGTCCTTTGGTGATGATTTCATTGTGTACCTTGTGGATGACACACCCATGACTATTTCAGAAGCCTATGCATCTCCCGATGCTGACTACTGGAAGGAAGTTGTTCGTAGCGAGATGGATTCCATCTTAGCTAACGGAACCTGGGAGATCACTGACCGTCCTTATGGGTGCAAACCTGTAGGATGTAAGTGGGTCTTCAAGAAGAAGCTTAGACCTGATGGTACAATTGAAAAGTACAAGGCACGACTTGTGGCTAAGGGTTATACCCAGAAAGAAGGTGAATACTTCTTTGATACTTACTCACCCGTGGCTAGACTGACCACAATTCAGGTGCTACTATCACTGGCTGCCTCATGGACTTTAAGACGGCTTTCCTCAATGGAGAGTTGAAGGAGGAAATTTACATGGATCAGCCAGATGGTTTTGTAGTACCTGGTCAGGAAGGAAAGGTGTGCAAGTTATTAAAGTCTTTATATGGCCTTAAACAACCTCCTAAGGAGTGGCATGAGAAGTTCGAAAGAACATTAACTGTTGTCGGCTTTGTAGTAAACGATGGTGACAAGTGTGTGTACTATCGCCATGGTGGGGGCAAAGGAGTTATTCTTTGTTTGTATGTCGATGACATACTGATCTTTGGAACCAAACTTGATCTAATCAAGGAGGTTAAGGATTTCTTATCTCGCTGTTTTGAGATGAAGGATCTAGGAGTAGCTGATGTTATCTTAAACATCAAGCTGTTGAGAGATGAGAATGGTGGGATCACACCGCTTCAGTCTCACTATGTGGAAAAGATCTTGAGTCGTTTTGGGTATAGCGACTGTACGCCTTCTCCAACTCCATATGATGCTAGTGTGTTTCTTCGAAAGAATCGACGGATTGCTAGAGATCAACTGAGGTATTCTCAGATTATTGGCTCGCTTATGTATTTGGCGAGTGCCACGAGATCTCTTTTGATGTGAGCAAGCTGAGTCGGTTTGTGTCAAAACCGGGAGATGATCATTGGCATGCGCTTGAGAGAGTTATGCGCTATTTGAAAGGCACTGCGAGCTATGGGATTCACTACACCGGGTATCCAAGGGTACCAGTGAAGGAAATATGCCCTAGAGGCAATAATAAAGTTATTATTTATTTCCTTATATCATGATAAATGTTTATTATTCATGCTAGAATTGTATTAACCGGAAACATGATACATGTGTGAATACATAGACAAACAGAGTGTCAGTAGTATGCCTCTACTTGACTAGCTCGTTGATCAAAGATGGTTATGTTTCCTAGCCATTGACATGGGTTGTCATTTGATTAACGGGATCACATCATTAGGAGAATGATGTGATTGACTTGACCCATTCCGTTAGCTTAGCACTCGATCGTTTAGTATGTTGCTATTGCTTTCTTCATGACTTATACATGTTCCTATGACTATGAGATTATGCAACTCCTGTTTACCGGAGGAACACTTTGTGTGCTACCAAACGTCACAACGTAACTGGGTGATTATAAAGGTGCTCTACAGGTGTCTCCGAAGGTACTTGTTGGGTTGGCGTATTTCGAGATTAGGATTTGTCACTCCGATTGTCGGAGAGGTATATCTGGGCCCACTCGGTAATGCACATCACTTAAGCCTTGCAAGCATTGCAACTAATGAGTTAGTTGCGGGATGATGTATTACGGAACGAGTAAAGAGACTTGCCGGTAACGAGATTGAACTAGGTATTGAGATACCGACGATCGAATCTCGGGCAAGTAACATACCGATGACAAAGGGAACAACGTATGTTGTTATGCGGTCTGACCAATAAAGATCTTCGTAGAATATGTGGGAGCCAATATGAGCATCCATGTTCCGCTATTGGTTATTGACCGGAGACGTGTCTCGGTCATGTCTACATAGTTCTCGAACCCATAGGGTCCGCACGCTTAACGTTTCGATGACAGTTATATTATGAGTTTATATGTTTTGATGTACCGAAGGTTGTTCGGAGTCCCGGATGTGATCACGGACATGACGAGGAGTCTCGAAATGGTCGAGACATAAAGATTGATATATTGGAAGCCTATATTTGGATATCGGAAGTGTTCCGGGTGAAATCGGGATTTTACCGGAGTACCGGAGGGGTTACCGGAACCCCCCGGGGGTTAATGGGCCATAGTGGGCCTTGGTGGAGAAGAGGAGAGGCGGCCAGGGCAAGGGCCGCGTGCCCCTCCCCCTAGTCCGAATAGGACAAGGAGAGGGGGGCGGCGCCCCCCTTTCCTTCTTCTCCTCCACCTCTTTCCCCCTCTTCTCCTAATCCAACAAGGAATAGGGAGGGAGTCCTACTCCCGGTGGGAGTAGGACTCCTCCTGGCGCGCCCCCTCCTGGCTGGCCGCACCTCCCCCCTTGCTCCTTTATATACGGGGGCAGGGGGCACCCTAGAGACACAACAATTGATCGTTTGATCTTTTAGCCGTGTGCGGTGCCCCCCTCCACCATAGTCCACCTCGATAATACTGTAGCGGTGCTTAGGCGAAGCCCTGCGTCGGTAGAACATCATCATCGTCACCACGCCGTCGTGCTGACGAAACTCTCCCTCAACACTTGGCTGGATCGGAGTTCGAGGGACGTCATCGGGCTGAACGTGTGCTGAACTCGGAGGTGCCGTGCGTTCGGTACTTGATCGGTCGGACCGTGAAGACGTATGACTACATCAATCGCGTTGTGCTAACGCTTCCGCTTTCGGTCTACGAGGGTACGTGGACAACACTCTCCCCTCTCGTTGCTATGCATCACCATGATCTTGCGTGTGCGTAGGATTTTTTTTGAAATTACTACGTTCCCCAACAACTAGAGGGTTATCGTGACTCAAACTGGATATCTGATACTGATGAGATTAAGGCCACAAGTGGTTATGTTTTTACACTTGGTGGTGGTGCTATTTCCTGGAAGTCTTGCAAGCAGACCATCTTAACGAGGTCAACTATGGAAGCAGAACTCACAGCATTAGACACTGCCACTGTTGAAGCAGAGTGGCTTCGTGAGCTCTTGATGGACTTACCTATGGTTGAAAAACCAATACCCCCTATCCTGATGAACTGTGATAATCAAACTATGATTGTCAAGATAAACAGTTCTAAGGACAATATGAATTCCTCAAGGCATGTGAAGAGGAGACTAAAATCTGTCAGAAAATTGAGGAACTCCGGAGTTATTACGTTGGATTATATCCAAACGTCGAAAAACTTGGTAGATCCCTTCACAAAGGGTCTATCACGTAACGTGATAGATAATGCATCGATGGAGATGGGTTTGAGAACCACCGCATGAGTTGTCCATAGTGGTAACCCGCTCTATGTGATCGGAGATCTCATGACGTAGAAGTGGGAGACAAGCTGTTGGTTAGCTGAGAGGAGAGTATCCCTTTTTTAATTATCCCACTCCATGAAGATGCAATACTCTCCTGATCTGCATGGCAGGTTGATATTTATCTTAATGTGTTCCAAGTGGCTTATTTGAGTAAGCAGAGATGTTTTCCTGCAGAGCATCTCCTGAGGAACACACCTATATGAATTTGACTGTTAACGTCGCAGTCTGTGAGAATTGGGTGTTCTCTAATAAATTCATGAAAGGCCCTGGAGTATGACATATATGCTCCACCCACGGGGAAGCCTTGCGGTAGCCCAGTATCGGTCAAGAATTTGTGTGAAACTAGTCTCGCAGAAAACTTGTAGTTCAAGGCATAGTCCACTATTCAAGTTGTGATCTAGTGTAGCATAAAAATCTAAGTGGAAGTTCAACATCACAGTCTCCACTAAGCACCGGTATATAAACAATTTTTTGGAACTAAATGATGAGATGTGCCAATGAGACTTTGTGGGGGATTGTTGGAATTTTGCTAGTAGGCCTTTGGCCCAAAGCCTAACTAAAAATCTGAAATTCTCTTGGCCCATTCATGCACACATGTGAGTGGAGTGAGTGAGACTAAAGTTTAGTCCCACCACGGAAGTTGAATGAGACTTGCACCTCTTTATAAGGTGAGCTCTTCTACCACTTGCATGAGCATGATAAGAGGAGACCTACACGCGCGCTCCTCCTCGCTCGCCTCGCCACGCCACGCCTCATCATGACGTGTCGTGGGTTGCGGGATTGAGCCGAGCCGAGGACAAGGCTATGCACGTGTCTATATTTTTGCTGCTCGGGAAAATTAATGAGTCATTAATTAATACTTAACGGATGCATTAATTACTAAACCATTTCCGATTCTTTTGGATCGCGACTCGGACGTGGGGTGTACTCCCACGCCCTACCCGGCCCTCACTATATAGTCAAGCAGACGTCTACCCTAGCCGCCGCCATATCGTATGGTTTCGCACCACCGTTCCAGATCATTGCACCACCAAGCAAGTCTACTCCATCTCTCCTTTCGGCGTGCACCGCAAGAAGGGACAGGAGGCCTCCAGAACCCCGCCTCTCGTGATCCTGTACGGGAGAGGGGCGATCAGGTTTGTGGGGAGCGCACTCGCGCAACTGCTGCCAGTGACGACTTCGCCAACGACGACTTGTTCCAGGACCTCGGCAACCTCATCCTCGACGACATGGGCGACAACACCAACGCCGGCGGTGCTGCTCCCGCTGCACCATATGTAATTCTATCCTTCTTGTTCGAGATCGTGGTAGAATTCATGTTTCTAGTATGAGCCCTAGATGTGATTTGTTCATCTACTATGCTAGTTCGCATGATAGTTTAATCTCTGCTACTGCTGTCATGATTTATCTTCTGTTTATTCGGATTAAATCTCATAGTAATTTGCTCATATTTCCAACAGCCTCATCGACAATGATGGACGGTGGTCGCGGCGCCGCGTCCAACACGATGAGCACGGAGTCGCGGGCGAGCGAACTTGAGTGACCCGCTCGCTTACTCTCTGCCACTCAGTCGGCGGTTGGCCTGAAAACGCGATGGACCGTGGTGGCGAAGACGGAAGCAACTAGTTCGCCGCGCTGTTGTCGGACAGGCACCGCGGCCACCATCCACCGCGTCCGACGACGTCACGGCGAACTGGTTGCTTGCATCGTCGCAACAGAGAAAGTCCGCACGAAGAGAGGAATAGAAGGGCGCTGAGGTAGATGACACGAGAAAAAATGCAGTATGCGCGCCATGGCAGCGTCACTGTAGTAGGACGAGGGAGAGGAGGCCGAAATGAACGACGCCGGGGACGGCACCAGTGTAGTAGGACATCGTGGGGAGGCCGAGAGGAACAACCTCGACGATGGCGTTGCTGTAGTATGATGCGGGCGAGGAGGCCGAGATGAACCACGTCGGCGGTGGTGACAATGCAGCAAGATGCAGGTGAAAGAGCATGGTGCCCCCATGTTCGGTTTCGGTAATTGATGACAATCCCTATGGACTAATGGTTGCCTTGAGTTATATTTTAAGGTTTGTCCATAGGCTTTACTTGAAGATTATTTGTTGGTTTCAAGGCTATAAGCAGAAGATTATGTGTTGACCAAGGTGGTAGTCAAGGATTTATCTAAAGATTGGTCATGTGAGAGTTGAGCTTATTGCAAGCATGTCTTGAAGAAGAAGATTGCGTGAACATTCATTTTTACCTTCAAGACATCATCTTTATGAAGAGAGAAGATGTCACACAAAGGGTAGAAGATGTACCGAGTGGGATGAAGTGATCTCATGGTATGGTAAGCATTGTCCATTATGCTTTGTGTACTAACCCATGGTATATGTGAGAGTTTCTTGTGGGGTTAGGTATTTTTCCATGAGCGTGCATCAAAAGGAAGATCTCATATGTCCCATGGGGGATGACATCAAGTGGTGATCATCATTGAGGTTGCATTATGCAAGTTCAAGTGGAGCATCACGAAGAGATCATGATTGAAGCTTGTCGTCTATTGTGGTGACAATGGACTTGTGAAGATGTGCCCAAGAGTGGCTCACTCATAGTGGAGTATGGGGGAGCAATCTACTAGTCTTCATCGTGCCAGCGCTATCAAGAAAGGTGGTCCAACTTGAGGAGGTCAAGATCGTCATCATCTAGTTCAAGTGGATTATGCGCAAGGCAAAGGTTTTTCCTTGATAGGTTTTCTATTTTACCGGTCTCATGGTGTTAGTTGGGAGACTGGGTTATAGGATCGATAGCCGTATTATCAAGGGGGGCTCTCGAGTGAGTAGCTTGATCGTATCATTCGTAGAGAGCTCAAACCATTGCATCCTTGGCATCATCTTTCTTGGTTCTTGTTTGAATTTTCTCTATGTGAGTTTTGGAGCTTGTGGTCATCTTCGTGACAAGTTCAAGTTCATCGAAAACGGATTTCATATGCAACATCAATTGTGTTTTCGATGTTGGAGTCTTTGTCCGGTTGATACGTCTCCAACGTATCTATAATTTTTTATTGTTCCATGCTATTATATTATCCATCTAGGATGTTTTATATGCATCTATATGCTATTTTATATGATTTTTGGGACTAACCTATTAACCTAGAGCCCAGTTCCAGTTTCTGTTTTTTCCTTGTTTTTGAGTATCGCAGAAAAGGAATACCAAACGGAGTCCAATTGACCTGAAATTTCACGGAGATTGTTTTTGGACCAGAAGAAGCCCACGGAGTACCGGAGATGGACCAGAAGAGTCCCGAGGCCACCACGAGGGTGGGGGCGCCTTGTGGACCTCTCTGACTTGTTCCCAACGCCAACACCTCTTATATATCCCCAAACTTCCAGAACATAACCTAGATCGGGAGTTCCGCCGCCGCAAGCCTCTGTAGCCACGAAAACCAATCGGGACCCTATTCCGGCACCCTGCCGGAGGGGGAATCCCTCACCGGTGGCCATGTTCATCATCCCGACGCTCTCCATAACGAGGAGGGAGTAGTTCACCCTCGGGGCTGAGGGTATGTACCAGTAGCTATGTGTTTGATCTCTCTCTCTCTCGTGTTCTTGATTCGGCACGATCTTGATGTATCGCGAGCTTTGCTATTATAGTTGGATCTTATGATGTTTCTCCCCCTCTAATCTCTTGTAATGGATTGACTTTTGCCTTTGAAGTTATCTTATCGGATTGAGTCTTTAAGGATTTGAGAACACTTGATGTATGTCTTGCATGTGCTTATCTGTGGTGACAATGGGATATTCACGTGATCTACTTGATGTATGTTTTGGTGATCAACTTGCGGGTTCACTGACCTTGTGAACTTATGCATAGGGGTTGGCATTGTTTTCGTCTTGACTCTTCGGTAGAAACTTTGGGGCACTCTTTTAAGTTCTTTGTGTTGGTTGAATAGAAGAATATGAGATTGTGTGATGCATATCGTATAAGCATACCCACGGATACTTGAGGTGACATTGGAGTATCTAGGTGACATTAGGGTTTTGGTTGACTTGTGTCTTAAAGTGTTATTCTAGTACGAACTCTATGATAGATCGAATGGAAAGAATAGCTTCGTGTTATTTTACTACGGACTCTTGAATAGATCGATCAGAAAGGATAACTTTGAGGTGGTTTCGTACCCTACAATAATCTCTTCGTTTGTTCTCCGCTATTAGTGACTTTGGAGTGACTCTTTGTTGCATGTTGAGGGATAGTTATATGATCCAATTATGTTATTATTGTTGAGAGAACTTGCACTAATGAAAGTATGAACCCTAGGCCTTGTTTCAACGCATTGCAATAGCGTTGACGCTCACTTTTACCACTTGCTACCTTGCTGTTTTTATATTTTTAGATTACAAAAACCTATATCTACTGAAGGGATAGGTCATATTTGGGAAGGTCCTCTTCCTTATCCTATTAGCATTTATTATCCATTGGTAGTTCTTAATAAAAAATCAGTCGTTGTTGGATAGTACTTTTTGTCATCTATCCAACAAGCTTGAGTTTGCTGATTTTGGAGTCCATTTGTAGTAGTTATAGCAGTTTCAGTATTGGAGAGTCCTTCTATTTTGCTTGGGTAGTTTTTCAGCTTTAAGCGGTAGTACTGTTTAGGCGGTACTTCCGTTGACCAGTACCCCATCCACTTTCGCTTATTTTTATGCTTATGTTGCCCAATCTGCTTGAGTGGTAATACTGCTCTAAGCGGTAGTACTACTGCCCCGAGCAGTAGTACTGCTCAATTGGTAGTACTGCTCCCCAAGCGGTAGTACTGCTCCCCCGAGCGATAGTACTGCTCCCCAATCGGTAGTACTGCTCTGGCAGAACTACCGGTCTTTTTCTTCTGTTCTAGCTGGGTTGCGTTGACCTGGCTAAGTGGCAGTATCGCTCCCCGGAGCGGTAGTACCGTTTGTGTACGTCCAGTGCACATAACGATTGGATTTGGGAGGACCTATTTAAGGGGCCCTTCTTCCCCAATGGTTCTAATCCTTTTGAGCAAGTTTTCCCCACCATTATTAACCTCTTGGAGCTTGCTTTCTCTTTATTCCTCCCATGATTCTTGCTATTCCTGAGGGAAAAGAGAGAACAGATCTAGATCCACATTTCCACCAGTCACTTTCTCCTCTATGTGCGGGGAACCCCTTGAATCTAGATCTTGGAGTTCTTTGTGTTCTCTTCTTCGTTCTTCCTCTCATTTTTCTCCATAGCATTAGTGTTGTGGTGGGATTTGGGAGAGAAGGACTTGGGTGCTCCGTGTGCCCTTGCCATTGATTTGGTGCATCGGTTTGAATTCTCCATGGTGATACGTGGAAGTGAAGATTGAGTAGCTTATTACTCTTGGGTGCTTGGTACCCTCGTTTGGGCGCCCTAGGCGGTTGGTTGTGTATCGGAGCTCAATCATTGTGGTGTAAAGCTCCGAGCAAGCATCGGGGTCTCCAATTAAGTTGTGGAGATTTCCCCAAGCAATTTGTATGGATTCCGGTGACCGCCCCCAACTGTTGCCATTTGTTCGGGTTTGATGACCGCCCTCAAGGGTCCCTCAGTGGAATCACGCCATCTTGCATTGTGCAAGGTCGTGAGGAGATTACGGTGTCCCTAGTGACATTTTGGGGAGCATTGTGCCTCCACACCATTCCAAACAAAGATTAGCATCCGCAAGGGTGTGAACTTGGGGATACATCGTCGTCTCTGCATGCCTCGGTTATCTCTTACCCGAGCCCTTTACGTATGCACTTTACTTTGTGATAGCCATATTGTTTCATGTTATATATCTTGCTATCACTTAGTCGTTTATCTTACTTAGCATAAGTTGTTGGTGCACATAGGTGAGCCTAATTGTATTAGGTTTGTGCTTGATAAATTATACGCTAGTTTTATTCCGCATTTGTTCAAGCCTAAATCGTAATTATTTTAAAGCGCCTATTCACCCCTGTGAGGCCCGGATAATTAAGCTACAGCAACCCTCTGCTAATGATGCCACGTCACTTCGGTTACTGTTGCTAATCTCGAGTTAGTTCTAAACCGATTCAAGTTCAAATTCAAAATCAAGCAAACAATAAAAGTTTTCAACTATTAAAACTAAAATGTTCATGATGTGGCTAATAATACCTAACTATTTTTGGTGGTGGAACCAACCTTTTACAAAGTGTTTAAATGCCCTAAACTAATTAAAAACAATGGCTAAAATAATAATTTAATTTCTTTTGAAAGTATAAAAATATTAAACTAATTTATTTTGGGTCCAAACTAGGTTTGGCAGTGGCCTATTTTGATGATACTAATTTAGGTGCTAACTTGGTATTTTAAAGAAACTAAAATATCAGAAACTAAAATAAAACAGAAAAGAATAAATAAATGAAAAAGGAAAATAAACAAAAACAAAAAAGGGGAAACCCCGCTGGGCCAACCGGCCCAGCTAGCTGGCCAACCGCCCGGCCTGCTGCGCCCTGCTTAACAACCCCCCCAGCTGGGCCTCGGCCCAGCAGGCTACAGGGCCGCCAGGCCGGCCCAACCGCGCCCGCTACTACTCCCCTCGGGCGCCAGAAACCCTAGCCCCTCTCCCCCACTACCCCACGACCCCCACTCTCTCTCGCTCGTTCCTCTCCCCTCCCGTGAGCCAGATCGGGATTGACCCGATTTCCCCGCCTGGCGCCGCCCGACGCCCCCCCGTTTGCCGGACCTCCCCGTCGGACTGCCCGTCCCCGACTCTCCCTCGCCGGCTTCGTCGCCCGCCACCTCGCCGCTGGATCGACGCCCCGCCGCTTGCCGTCGATGCTCGCCTCCCCGACCCCCTCCCCGGCGGACTCCGTCGAGCCTCGCCGGCGAACCCCTGCATCGGGGGTGAGCGAAACTCCCCTCTCCTCTCTGTATCCCTCGCACACACGTCCCTTGTCCGTCGCCGCAGTCGACACACTCCGCGCACGCCCCTGACCGTCGCCCTGTACGCGCGCCGACCGCGCTCACCGTGGCCTCGCCTCACCCGGCGTGCCGTCGCGCACGCCCGCAGTCGCGCCGAGCCGCACCCGCCGTGCTGCTCCTTCCTGGAGCGCTCACACCTGTCGTGGCCCGCACCACCACAGCCTCCCATGCCGCTGCTCCACGCCGGCGCGCCGCCCTGGCCCCCCTGCTCCCTGCGACCACCCTACCGTGGTCGCCGGCGCCCCGCAGCGCCCAACTCGGGTGCGCCCCGCGGGCCAGTGCCCGTTCGGGCTGTGCCCGATAGACCAGCACCTGATTGCCCCCTTGGCCCAATGACAAGTGGGGCCCAGCCCCTGGAACGTTAAAAAAAAGAATTAAATAAAATTAAATAATAATAATATGATTAATCAATTAAGATAATTAATTAAATTAATTAATCCCTTTAATTAATCTAAATTAAGCCTAATTAATTAACCTAATCACTTTAATTAATTTAACTAAACATGTTTAGTTAACTAAGTCAATGACCAGTGGGACCCACACGTCAGCGACCCAGTCAACACCTCTGTTGACTGCTGATGCCATACTGACGTCATGATGACGTCAGCAAATACTATTCTGGATAATGTTGAATTAAATTAATTAAATAAATTCTAAAATGATTTAAAACTTTAGAAAATCATATAAAATAAACCGTAGCTCAGATGAAAATACTTTCTACATGAAAGTTGCTCAGAACGACGAGACGAATTCGGATACGCAGCCCGTTCGTCCGCCACACATTCCTAGCATAGCAAACATGCAACTTTCCCCCTCCAGTCCATCTGTGCGAAAATGCCAAACACTGGGGATATTTTCCCGGATGTTTCCCCCCTTCATCAGTATCACCTACTACCGCGTTAGGGCACATCTAGCACCGCGTTTGCCATGTTACGCTTTTGTGATGCTTTGATTGCTCTGTTATTTATTATGTTCCCCCTCCGTTACTTCTTTCCGGTAGACCCCGAGACTGCCGGCGACCCCCAGTTCGTCTACGGTGTTGACGACCTCTCCTTGCCAGAGCAACCAGGCAAGCCCCCCCTTGACCACCAGATATCGTCTATTCCTTCTCTATACTGCTTGCATTAGAGTAGTGTAGCATGTTAGTGCTTTCGGTTGATCCTATACTAATGCATAGCCTGTCATTGTTGCTACAGTTGTTACCCTTACCTGCTATCCTACTCTTAGTATAGGATGCTAGTGTTCCATCAGTGGCCCTACACTCTTGTCCGTCTGCCATGCTATACTACTGGGCCGTGATCACTTCGGGAGGTGATCACGGGTATATATTATATACTTTATATACATGACACATGTTGTGACTAAAGTCGGGTCAGCTCGTTGAGTACCCGCAAGTGATTCTGATGAGGGGGCTGAAAGGACAGGTGGCTCCATCCCGATAGAGGTGGGCCTGGGTTCCTGACGGCCCCGACTGTTACTTTGTGGCGGAGCGACAGGGCAGGTTGAGACCACCTAGGAGAGAGGTGGGCCTGGCCCTGGTCGGTGTTCGCGGATACTTAACACGCTTAACGAGATCTTGGTATTTGATCTGAGTCTGGCCATTTGGTCTATACGCACTAACCAACTACGCGGGAACAGTTATGGGCACTCGGCGTCATGGTATCAGCCGAAGCTCTTTTTGACATCAGCGACGGAGCGGCGTGCCGGATTGGACTGGAACGCCTGCTAGGCTAGGTCTGCTTCCGGCCGCCCTCGCAACGTGCAGGTGTGCAATGGGCAATGGGCCCAGACCCCTGCGCGCATAGGATTTAGACCGGCGTGCTGACCTCTCTGTTGAGCCTAGGTGGGGCTGCGACATGTTGATCTTCTGAGGCCGGGCATGACCCAGGAAAGTGTGTCCGGCCAACTGGGATCAAGCGTGTTGGGTTATGTGGTGCACCCCTGCAGGGAAGTTTATCTATTCGAATAGCCGTGTCCCTCGGTAAAAGGACGACCTGGAGTTGTACCTTGACCTTATGACAACTAGAACCGGATACTTAATAAAACACTCCTTCCAAGTGCCAGATACAACCCGGTGATCGCTCTCTAACAGGGCGACGAGGAGGGGATCGCCGGGTAGGATTATGCTATGCGATGCTACTTGGTGAACTTACCATCTACTCTCTTCTACATGCTGCAAGATGGAGGTGGCCTGAAGCGTAGTCTTCGACAGGATTAGCTATCCCCCTCTTATTCTGGCATTCTGCAGTTCAGTCCACCGATATGGCCCTTTACACATATACCCATGCATATGTAGTGTAGCTCCTTGCTTGCGAGTACTTTGGATGAGTACTCACGGTTGCTTTTCTCCTTCTTTTCCCCCTTTCCATTCTACCTGGTTGTCGCAACCAGATGCTGGAGCCCAGGAGCTTGACGCTATCGTCAACGACGACTCCTACTACACTGGAGGTGCCTACTACTACGTGCAGCCCGCTGACGACGACCAGGAGTAGTTTAGGAGGATCCCAGGGAGGAGGCCTGCGCCTCTTTCGATCTGTATCCCAGTTTGTGCTAGCCTTCTTAAGGCAAACTTGTTTAACTTATGTCTGTACTCAGATATTGTTGCTTCCGCTGACTCGTCTATGATCGAGCACTTGTATTCGAGCCCTCGAGGCCCCTGGCTTGTATTATGATGCTTGTATGACTTATTTATGTTTTAGAGTTGTGTTGTGATATCTTCCTGTGAGTCCCTGATCTTGATCGTACACGTTTGCGTGCATGATTAGTGTACGGTCAAATCGGGGGCGTCACAAGTTGGTATCAGAGCCGACTGCCTGTAGGAATCCCCCTTCCACACTCCTTGGCCGAAGTCGAGTCTAGACATTGCAAAACTTTTACTAACATGGCTGTGTGTCTTACGGGCCCACGTCGCCATTGGGTGGTAGTAGGATCTTTTATTCCTCAACCTTTACTCTGGGACTCTGAACTCTCTCCTATTCGGGTTAAATGATTTTGCTAAAAGGACTAACTGTAGGTTCTCGTAAATACTTTCTCCCGGAGAGCCCCTTCCGGCCAGATGATCGCCTGCTGCACCAGAAGATTCTGAAGACACTCTCTGATGCTTTCCCGAGACCCTTGTGCCCTCCGCCATTGTGATCCCTACCACCGATAAATCTTTATGGATAACTACATACTTTTGTCGTTCATACCTTCATCCCCAGTTGCCCTTGTTATTACAAGGTGCCCTCAAATACTCTCCGATGTTCCAAGCATCCATTATGCTTACTACCCCGCAGTTCCTTGCCGCATGAATACCCCTACGAATAATTCTTCACCCTTATCGAGGAACTGTTCATTACTAGTTGATCATATGATCCACAAGGTACATTGATATACTATCCGGTCTTCCGGCAATTCCCTGCCAGCTGTTGCTGTGCAAATACTTGTCTGCTTGCATTATGGTTGCGTTCCATATGTCTAGCAATATTCATTAGTATCCCTTGTCATCATCATTTTTAGCCTTTGATTTGATATGTGGTGAATGCTCGCAATCCTCAGTCGAAATCCTAGAATTCATCCTTCCGGATCAGACGTCATTTTAAACATGAACTGGTTCTCGACCAACCGAATAGCCGTCGGTTGTACCCGTAAGTTTACTCAATTTATCCATCCTCAATCAGCGCGTTTGCTTCTGATCTCTTGATTTGGAAATCGCAATTCCTTTGCATTTGAGATTTGAATTAGTTAGTTATTCCCATAATCTGATGCCTTTGTATTCTTTCTTCCTCTGATTGAGTACCGATACTCACATCAGCTCTGTTGTGGATCGCCCGATCCATTGTAGGATTTTTATCCGACAGTGTCGTTCATATTCAATCACCTTGAGAAGTTCTTCCCTCATACATAATGCCTTCGGTAAATTGTATCCTCTCCTTTTGTCACTCATGCTCTACTATCGAGCTTGTGTTATTTACTATTGAAGCTTGCGGTATATGTTCCCAATATGACCCTAAGGGTTGAACCTATGCCTTTCCAGATCCGGGTAAACCCGAGAGCTATCACGAGTCATACTCTTCTGGAGTTTTGCTAGATAAAATTTAAACATTACAACTTCTTTGAAAAATGAGAAGTGAATGAAAGGGTATGCATTGGAGAAGTGGGAGTCGACCTTGAACTTTGTGTTCATGCCCATGGACACGATGTAGATCCTATCATAGAAGCTTCTTGTAATAATAACTATTTCCTTGATATGATATCGTCTAGTATCTGTGTATTGATCCTTTTGCAATCGTGGTTCCGACCATGTTCTCCTTTAAATACCATTTCTCGTGCAAGTTTAAGCACTTGTCCTCTGCAGAGCAATACCCCCGTCCAACCTCTACTTTGGTCTGTCGTCAAGTATTACCCCCCCTGGTATCTCGAGAATGCCAAGGAACTACTTAACTTCTTATGAGTTCTTCATCAACTAATATTCTTGCCGATTCCATTTTTCCAACGGGTTCTGAGTTGTTAGAACCCCTCAAGGACACCGATAAGTGAATCAATTCCGCACTCCGATTCAATAACTCTAAGTAATTTTTGTTGCTTACGAGTTTAATAATCCTTCAAGTCATTCCTAGCCTGCTCGGCTATGTCATTATCGTGCCGATTTTAACTGTGCTACCTGGACCTTCCCAGCGCACAAGTTTCGACAGTGAGCTAATCTTGCGTCGATCTTCCTCGTCATATCACTTCTCCTTGAACAGAAAACTTGATTTCAGGTTTTTGTCGTACCCATGGTTATAATAACCTTTCGCTTCATCATTCCTTAAATTTGATGTCATCGCCGACCGATTACATCTTCATGAAACCTCTTGACAAATGTGTCGTGATCATAATCAACATTCTGAGCGTTTCCAGGATATCAATCGAATTCATGATGGGAGATATCATCTTTTCCCCCACGATGATTGTGTTAACATCGACAACATTCTTGCATTTCTGCAACACAAAACTGGTTCACGGTTTGTGTTGTACCTTGAGTTCCTTGCTATCCAGCATTTGTTCTTTACCTTGGAGTATTACCATCTTTTATGTCAAGAATGTTGTGAGAATTTCACCACCTCTTAAGAATTCTTGATAAAGTGATGCTTCTCGACCTCACCATTCTTCTTGGTCCCCGTGTTGTTTCTAACCGGAAAACCGACAATTGAACTATGATGTGCGAATTCAAAACTTCTAGCAACCCTATTGCTTTGAAGTTAACGGTCGATATTTCATTCTTAGACCATTGGTTATCGAATCACCATTCTAGCATTGATCATTCTACCTAAGCCCATATTTCGGGTGCACCTTTCAACCAATGTTTAATTGTGTATGTTTGCCTCGAGCATACCTCATTAAATCATTTGGTCTGACAAATGTTATCTCCTTGTTCACATAAGTGTGGAAATCCCTCTTTTTGGAAATCTTGATGAGTTGTCGCTGAGTCCATTAGCCACCTCCACATCCTCTCATTGGTTTAATGATGAACTCTTGTTTCGGAACTCGCTTCCATAGTTCATCTTCCGAGAATCTTACAATGTCATCTCATCAATTCATGCTGCACCTTTTCTTCTCAGGCATCCTGAGTATGAGGTATTCTGACACCAATCAGATCTGAATCTCGGTCAGATATGATGGTTGAAACATTTTTCCAAGAGTTATAGCATTGGTCTATATAAGACCCGATAAGGTGATGTCATGCCTAGAACACCTGGCCGGAGGCCCTATTGTTATAGATTCCTTCAACAAGACTATCCATTCTTCCATGAGGAAATGGTAAGACTTATTCTACAAGTTATTCCCGATGGATCCTTTGTGTTTCCAAAGTCCGATCTTTACCCAATGACCATGTCAATGCTATCTCGAAGCATGTCTGTGTTACTCCGATCTTCAATAAGAACATTTGAAGCAAAATGCTATCTTTTCTTTAACAATTATCCAAAACACCGTTCTATGGGTATTGTCATAAAATTACTCTCCCCTTATCTAAAGGGTTTTCTACATTATATCCTATCACGGATATCATGCTCTGCTTATCATTAGGAAGGATATACCCTTGAAATGTCTGATAATCATATTTTTCCTTTCCATTATTTGGTTTAACCTTTCTTGTGATCTATATGATCTGAGCAGTAATATTCTCCTGCTTACATAAACACCTCGGTGTACAACTCTGTCAGTAAGACCCTGTTACTATTGTTGATGACATTCCGGCAACCACCGATGGACGAGAACTTTGCCTATTGGTCCGCCTCGTTTCAACGAGCAAGAAAATGGTTCTCTTCGTCCATCGCCCTTGGTACCAAAGTTGTTACTGACATATAACTGACAGGCTAACCTCGGACATGCCTTGCTTACATGATCGGGCAAGACGTCATCGCCCTTCCTACTTTTAACCCACATGGTGGGCCCATAACCCATAGTTCCACAGGATCGAAACCTGACTCTCCTGTACACCCCGTTGTCAAAGTTATTCCTCGCGTTTGACCCCGTATGTAGTTCACGTGTCACCTTCCTTGAGATGATCTATTCTGGTATCAGATACAATGCCTATTCCCGCTGCTCAGAACCCCTTTCATGCCCTGATTAAGACATCGAACTATTGACTAACCGCTTGAAACATCTTACCGTACCTTCTTGCTCGGCTCTCGACGTGTTTCATATTACCAATTCGACAGTTACTCATGTGATCATTCATGGGATAACCCCCAGATGATCATTCATGGGATAACCCCCAGATGATTTCCCCTGATAGCATTCTATTGTTATCGGGCTGCCCTTTCCTATTTGTAAGTACGATGGAGTTCACCAAGAAAGGCTGTGACTTATCTTGATAACCTGAAGCAATGGAATGAAGAAATCAACGGAAGCGGTCAACTTCTTCGAGAAGAGCAACGAAGACCGAGAAGATCCGTTAGATTTTCGTAACCCAATCCCTCCCCCCTTACTCCCTCCTAAATCTCGGGACGAGATTTCTTGTAGTAGAGGAGATTTGTGACGCCCGGATAATTAAGCTACAGCAACCCTCTGCTAATGATGCCACGTCACTTCGGTTACTATTGCTAATCTCGCGTTAGTTCGAAACCGATTCAAGTTCAAATTCAAAATCAAGCAAACAATAAAAGTTTTCAACTATTAAAACTAAAATGTTCATCATGTGGCTAATAATCCCTAACTAGTTTTGGTGGTGGAACCAACCTTTTACAAAGTGTTTAAATGCCCTAAACTAATTAAAACAATGGCTAAAATAATAATTTAATTTCTTTGAAAGTATAAAAATATTAAACTAATTTATGTGGGTCCAAACTAGGTTTGGCAGTGGCCTATTTTGATGATACTAATTTAGGTGCTAACTTGGTATTTTAAAGAAACTAAAATATCAGAAACTAAAATAAAACAGAAAAGAATAAATAAATGAAAAAGGAAAATAAACAAAAAAAGGGGAAACCCCGCTGGGCCAACCGGCCCACCTAGCTGGCCAACCGCCCGGCCCGCTACCCCCTGCTTAACACCCCTCCCCCAGCTGGGACTCGGCCCAGCAAGCTACAGGGCCGTCAGGCCGGCCCAACCGCGCCCGCTACTACTCCCCTCGGGCGCCAGAAACCCTAGCCCCTCTCCTCACTTCCCCATGACCCCCACTCTCTCTCGCTCGTTCCTCTCCCCTCCCGTGATCCAGATCGGGATCGACCCGATCTCCCCGCCTGGCGCCGCCCGACGCCGCCCGGCGCCCCCTGTTTGCCGGACCTCCCCGTCGGACTGCCCGTCCCCGACTCTCCCTCGCCGGCTTCGTCGCCCGCCACCTCGCCGCTGGATCGATGCCCCGCCGCTTGCCGTCGACGCTCGCCTCCCCGACCCCCTTCCCGGCGGACTCCGTCAAGCCTCGCCGGCGAACCCCTGCATCGAGGGTGAGCGAAACTCCCCTCTCCTCTCTGTATCCCTCGCACACGCGTCCCTAGTCCGTCGCCGCGGTCGACGCACTCCGCGCACGCTCCTGACCATCGCCCTGTACGCGCGCCGACCACGCTCACCGTGGCCTCGCCTCACCCGGCGTGCCGTCGCGCACGCCCGCAGTTGCGTCGAGCCGCACCCGCCGTGCTGCTCCTTCCTGGAGCGCTCACACCTGCCGTGGCCCGCACCAGCACAGCCTCCCCTGCCGCTGCTCCACGCCGGCGTGCCGCCCTGGCCCCCCTGCTCCCTGCGACCGCCCTACGATGGTCGCCGGCGCCCCGCTGCGCCCAAGTCGGGTGCGCCCCGCGGGCCAGTGCCCGTTCGGGCTGTGCCCGATAGCCCAGCACCCGATTGCCCCCTGGCCCAATGACAAGTGGAGCCCAGCCCTTGGAACGTTTAAAAAAAGAATTAAATAAAATAAAATTAAATAATAATATGATTAATCAATTAAGATAATTAATTAAATTAATTAATCCCTTTAATTAATCTAAATTAAGCCTAAATAATTAACCTAATCACTTTAATTAATTTAACTAAACCTGTTTAGTTAACTAAGTCAATGACCAGTGGGACCCACACGTCAGCGACCCAGTCAACACCTCTGCTGACTGCTGATGTCATGTTGATGTCATGATGATGTCAGCAAATACTATTCTGGATAATGTTGAATTAAATAAATTCTAAAATGATTTACTTTATAAAATCATATAAAATAAACCGTAGCTCAGATGAAAATACTTTCTACATGAAAGTTGCTCAGAACGACGAGACGAATTCGGATACGCAGCCCGTTCGTCCGCCACACATTCCTAGCATAGCAAACATGCAACTTTCCCCCTCCGGTCCATCTGTCCGAAAATGCCAAACACTGGGGATATTTTCCCGGATGTTTCCCCCCTTCATCAGTATCACCTACTACCGCGTTAGGCACATCTAGCACCGCGTTTGCCATGTTACGCTTTTGTGATGCTTTGATTGCTCTGTTATTTATTATGTCCCCCCTCCGTTACTTCTTTCCGGTAGACCCCGAGACTGCCGGTGACCCCCAATTCGTCTACGGTGTTGACGACCTCTCCTTGCCAGAGCAACCAGGCAAGCCCCCCCCTTGATCACTAGATATCGCCTATTCCTTCTATATACTGCTTGCATTAGAGTAGTGTAGCATGTTACTGCTTTTGGTTAATCCTATACAGATGCATAGCCTGTCATTGTTGCTACAGTTGTTACCCTTACCTGCTATCCTACTGCTTAGTATAGGATGCTAGTGTTCCATCAGTGGCCCTACACTCTTGTCCGTCTGCCATGTTATACTACTGGGCCGTGATCACTTCGGGGGTGATCACGGGTATATACTATATACTTTATATACATGACACATGTGGTGACTAAAGTCGGGTCAGCTCGTTGAGTACCCGCAAGTGATTCTGATGAGGGGGCTGAAAGGACAGGTGGCTCCATCCCGGTAGAGATGGGCCTGGGTTCCTGACGGCCCCCGACTATTGCTTTGTGGCGGAGCGACAAGGCAGGTTGAGACCACCTAGGAGAGAGGTGGGCCTGGCCCTGGTCGGCGTTCGCGGATACTTAACACGCTTAACGAGATCTTGGTATTTGATCTGAGTCTGGCCATTTGGTCTATACGCACTAACCAACTACGCGGGAATAGTTATGGGCACTCGGCGTCGTGGTATCAGCCGAAGCTCTTTTTGATGTCAACGACGGAGCGGCGCGTGCCGGATTGGACTGGAACGCCTGCTAGGCTAGGTCTGCTTCCGGCCACCCTCGCAACGTGAAGGTGTGCAATGGGTGATGGGCCCAGACCCCTGCGCACATAGGATTTAGACCGACGTGCTGACCTCTCTGTTGAGCCTAGGCGGGGCTGCGACGTGTTGATCTTCCGAGGCCGGGCATGACCCAGGAAAGTGTGTCCGGCCAAATGAGATCAAGCGTGTTGGGTTATGTGGTGCACCCCTGCAGGGAAGTTTATCTATTCGAATAGCCGTGTCCCTCGGTAAAAGGACGACCCGGAGTTGTACCTTGACCTTATGACAACTAGAACCGGATACCTAATAAAACACACCCTTCCAAGTACCAGATACAACCCGGTGATCGCTCTCTAACAGGCGACGAGGAGGGGATCGCTGGGTAGGATTATGCTATGCTATGCTACTTGGTGAACTTTCCATCTACTCTCTTCTACATGCTGCAAGATGGAGGTGGCCTGAAGCGTAGTCTTCGACAGGATTAGCTATCCCCCTCTTATTCTGGCATTCTGCAGTTCAGTCCACCGATATGGCCCTTTACACATATACCCATGCATATGTAGTGTAGCTCCTTGCTTGCGAGTACTTTGGATGAGTACTCACGGTTGCTTTTCTCCTTCTTTTCCCCCTTTCCATTCTACCTGGTTGTCGCAACCAGATGCTGGAGCCCAGGAGCTTGACGTCATCGTCGACGATGACTCCTACTACACTGGAGGTGCCTACTACTACGTGCAGCCCGCTGACGACGACCAGGAGTAGTTTAGGAGGATCCCAGGCAGGAGGCCTGCGCCTCTTTCGATCTGTATCCCAGTTTGTGCTAGCCTTCTTAAGGCAAACTTGTTTAACTTATGTCTGTACTCAGATATTGTTGCTTCCACTGACTCATCTATGATCGAGCACTTGTATTCGAGCCCTCGAGGCCCCTGGCTTGTATTATGATGCTTGTATGACTTATTTATGTTTTAGAGTTGTGTTGTGATATCTTCCCGTGAGTCCCTGATCTTGATCGTACACGTTTGCGTGCATGATTAGTGTACGGTCAAATCGGGGGCATCACAACCCCCCTCAGGCGATATCCATGATCTTTCAGCGGGAGAGGAGGTCAAGAGGAACAACGCCGCCGGTGGTGCTAGTGTAGTAGGACGCGTGAGATGAGATCAAGAGAAAGATTAGAAGTGATGAAGGAGATTAAGAGTGTCATTAAAATGTATCACACATATGCATATGTACAACTCATCAGAAATATGTAGATTTACTCGTCTATGACCATCGAAACAGAATATGCAACATAAAAGTCGTGTGAAATTGGGAGATGAAGCTACTGGTCAAAGGACATTTCAAACGGTTGACGTGCGCAATGAATTGGACAAAATTCGTCCAAAACAGGTCCAAACATGAACACGAAATTAAGCATTTACGGTCGACGAAACTTTGAACCGATCGCCTGAATGGAACCATAACATTGATGTGCATCTTTTTCGTGTAGAGTTTATCTCGAATCGATGCACCATTGTGTAGATTAGAAGGGACAAGCAAGAAAGGGTATTAGAGAGGAGCTTACTCGAGGTAGGAGAAGATAACAAGTAAAAGGTGTATACTAGCTTGCATCGCACTGGCATACTCTCTTGCAAGGGGGCACCGTCTGCGCTCGATCTAGCTCAACTCAGCCTGGCTGGCTGGAAACTACCGATTCGACAGTTTCTAGGAGGCCTAGCTAGGAGCTGCTTTAAGTTCTATGGGATGCATGCCCAACAGTGAAATGCACGCAACCAAACAGCCCATTTTCTTTCCCGCGCAAGACTGGTTGGCCTATATACAACAACCAAATGCGCCCTATATGCATGTTCTACCTTTTTGACCACTTCAGCTATATGTTTGTCAACTGTATTTTGAATTTGGGTCAGTCATTTTTTGCTGTTGATTTTGCTCTTAGATTCTTGCTGCATTTTTTCTCGCCACTTGTTGTGCTGGGCTTGTTTTTTCCACTTCAGGTGATTTGAAACTAGGCCGAAGCCCATTATCTATGATCCAACCCTTCTCTCTCCTCTTTTGTTATATTTTCTGTTTTTTGTATGTTTTTGCTTTTGTATTTTGTTTTTCTTAGTTAGTTGGTTTTATTTTTCTTTGGTGGGTAGTTGGTTTGTTTGGTGAGTGTAAATGTATACACACAAATACACTATTATATGATTATTGTTTGCTCATACAAAAATTGCGATCTTAGAGCTAAGTTGTGTGCGAGTTTTTTAAAAACTTTTATCGTTATATTTCTTCTTAAAGGGTAATACTAATGCCACTAATTCATTGTTATTTTTTTTAAATGTTATTATTACATTTTCTTTCTTCTTCAAGGGTAAAACCATTGCCACTCATTCATTCCTTCGTAGTTTTTTAGAAAATTTAACTATTACATGTTTATTCTTCATATTTTTTAGAAACACATTATTTATGTATATTGTGAAAAAATCATTGTTTGTTTTAATTTTTTATTTTCTTTCTTCATAAAGGGTAAAATACTGATGTCACTAATTTATTTTTCTTAGAAAACCTCATTATTTTGATTTTTGATTTAGTTTTATTTTATTTTATTTCCTCTTAAAAGATAATACATATGCCACTAGTTCATTCTTCCTTTGAAACCCTCATTATTCTGATTTTTTTCTTTTCTTTCTTCTTAACGGTAATACCAATGTTACTAATTCATTGTTCCTTAGAAAACCTCATTATTGATTTTGATTCATTTAATTTTCCCTTAAAGGGTAATACCAAAGCCACTAATTCTTTTTTTCTTTGAATCCTCAGTATTTTGATTTTTTAGTTTTATTGTAGTTCTTTTCTTCTTTAATCAATGCCATCAATTCATTTCTCCTTATGAAACTTAAGTTTTTTGTGAAAATTTCACTATTATATTGTTATTTTTGCATATTAGAAAAATGCGCAATTTTTATGTAAACTGTTTGCAAATTTGTTTCATTTTATTTCTCCATAAAGGATAAACCAAAGACACTACTTCATTATTTCTTAGAAAACTTCAGTATTTTGACTATTTTTTTAGTTTTTTCATTCATTTTCTTCTTTAAGGGTAATAGCTTTGTCACTAATTCATTCCTTCTTAGGAAACTCATTGTTTTTTGGTGCAAAATTTTACTATTATATTCTTATTCTTGCACATTATAAAGAAGCGTAATTTTCTATGCAAACTATATGCAAGTTTTGTACTTATTCATTTTATTTTATTTTCCTTTTCTTTCTTCTTAAAGGGTAATATCAATGCCATTAATTCACTTTTCCTTACAAAACTGCATTATTTTATTTCGTTTTTGTTTTTATTTATTAAAAATTCTTGAAGGTCGCTACAATGCCACTAATTAATTCCTTCTTAGCAAAACTTATGTTTTTGGGAATTCCACTATTATATGCCTATTCATTCATATTATAAAAAGTGCAATTTCTACGTAAATTGTGTGTAAATTATGTCTTTTTTCTTAAAGGGTAATTCCAATGCGAGTAATTTACTGTTTCCTACAAAACTTCATTATTTTGGTTTTGAGAAGTAGAGACGCCTCCGCCATGGATCAAATACAAATGTCACTAATTCATTCTTTCTTTAGAAAACTACTTTTCCCCAAAAATTTCACTACTGTTTATTCTTGCACATTATAACAAAATTCAATTCATGTGTAAATGATGTGCAAATTTTGTCATTTTTTTACTTTTTATGGAATTTTCTTTCTTCTTTACGAGCAATAACTATGCCACTAATTCGGTCTTCCTTAAAAAACTTCATTTGTTTTTTTTTGCAGTTTTATTTCTTACTAAAGGGCGGTGTCAAAGCCACTAATTTATTCTTCCTTAGAAATGTTCATTATTTTGATTTTATTTTGATTTTATTCTTCTGAAAGTGTATTACCAATGCCGCTAATTCATTTTTCAATAGAAAACTTCATATTTTGATTTTTTTTGTTTTTATTTCGTTTTCTTTCTTCTGAAAGGGCAATACCAATGCCACTAATTCGTTGTTTTTTTAGAAAACTTTGTTATTTTGATTTTGTTTTAGTTTTCATTTCATTTCATTACTTTTTCGGGAGCATTGTGCCTCCACACCATTTCAAACAAAGATTAGCATCCGCAAGGGTGTGAACTTGGGGATACATCGTCGTCTCTGCATGCCTCGGTTATCTCTTACCTGAACCCTTTACGTATGCACTTTACTTTGTGATAGCCATATTGTTTCATCTTATATATCTTGCTATCACTTAGTCGTTTATCTTACCTAGCATAAGTTGTTGGTGCACATAGGTGAGCCTAGTTGTATTAGGTTTTGTGCTTGATAAATTAAACGCTAGTTTTATTCCGCATTTGTTCAAGCATAAACCGTAATTATTTTAAAGCGCTTATTCACCCCCCTCGGGCGACATCCATGATCTTTCAGCGGGAGAGGAGGTCGAGAGGAACAACGCCGCCGGTGGTGCTAGTGTAGTAGGACGCGAGAGATGAGACCGAGAGGAAGATTAGAAGTGATGAAGGATATTAAGAGTGTCATTAAAATATATCACACATGCATATGTACAGCTCATCAGAAATATGTAGATTTACTCGTCTATGACCATCGAAACAGAAAATATGCAACACAAAAGTCGTGTGAAACTGCGAGATGAAGCTACTGGTCAAAGGACATTTCGAACAGCTGACCATGCGCAATGAATTGGACAAAATTCGCCCAAAATAGGTCCAAACATGAACACGAAATTAAGCATTTATGGTCGATGAAAATTTGAATCGATCGCCTGAATGGAACCATAACATTGATGTGCATTTTTTTCGTGTAGAGTTTATCTCGAATCGATGCACCATTGTGTAGATTAGAAGGGACGAGCAAGAAAGGATATTAGAGAGGAGCTTCTCGAGGTAGGAGAAGATAAGAAGTAAAAGGTGTATACTAGGTTGCATCGCACTGGCATACTCTCCTGCTACGGGGCACCATCTGCGCTCGATCTAGCTCAACTCAACCTGGCTGGCTGGAAACTACCGATTCGATGGTTTCTAGCAGGCCTAGCTGGGAGCTGCTTTAAGTTCTATGCGATGCATGCCCAACAATGAAACACAGGCAACCAAACAACCCATTTTCTTTCCCGCGCGAGACTGGTTGGCCTATATACAACAACCAAATGCGCCATATATGCATGTTCTACTTTTTTGACCACTTGAGCTATATGTTTGTCAACTGTATTTTGAATTTGGGTCAATCATTTTTTGCTGTTGATTTTGCTCTCAGATTCTTGTTGCATTTTTTCTCGCGACTTGTTGTGCTCACTGGAGTTAATTTGAAACCGAGCCGAAGCCCATTATCTGTGATCCAACCCTTCTCTCTCCTCTTTTGTTATATTTTTCTGGTTTTTTTGGGTTTTTGCTTTGTTATTTTGTTTTTCTTTGTTAGTTGGTTTTAGTTTTCTTTGGTGGGTATAGTTGGTTTGTTTGGTGAGTGTAAATGTATACACACAAAATACACTATTATATGATTATTGTTTGCATATACAAAAATTGCGATCTTAGAGCTAAGTTGTGTGCAAGTTTTTTAAAAACTTTTTTCGTTATATTTCTTCTTAAAGCGTAATACTAATGCCACTAATTCATTGTTATTAATTTTTTTAAATTTTATTATTACATTTTCTTTATTCTTCAAGGGTAAAACCAAATGCCACTCATTCATTCCTTCTTAGATTTTTCGAAAATTTAACTATTACATGTTTATTCTTCATATTATTTAGAAACACATTATTTGTGTATATTGTGAAAAAACATTGTTTGTTTTTATTTTTTATTTTCTTTCTTCATAAAGGGTAAAATACTGATGTCACTAATTCATTTTTCTTAGAAAACCTCAGAAGTTCACTCCCCCCTTCCCATAAGTGGTGTCATACGCTCTGTGCAATACGGCAGTCGTAATCACTAATTAAGGGGTATCCCTTGCAACGTTCACTCCCACCTTCCCATAAGTGGTGCCACTTATCGCGACATGAGAGTTTTTCTTTTTTCGTAGATTGGTTTATTCAAATGTTTAGTCTCTTAAATCGTGCGTTAAAATCATGAAATGTTTCACCGTTGGATTTCCCGCATCAAAATCTTTGAAACTAGATCTCATGTTAATAGGTTTTAATGAATTTTTAATGAAAAAACCAAAAAATAGGGAGAGAAAAAACCGAGTCAGAAGTACTTTTTTACTTGTTTCCATTTCTAGAGACACAACTGTGCCTCTCGCAGAAGCAAATCTGTACATCCACGAGAAGCAAATCTATGCCTCTCATAGAAGAAACAAAACGGTTTTTTTGTCCCTTTCAAGAGGCACAGTGCCTCTCGCGAAAGCAACCTTGTGCCTCCACGAGAAACAAATCTGTGTGTCTGGTAGAAGAAAAAACCAATTTTTTTCAAGTGTCACACTCGCGGAAGCAAATCTGTGTCTCTATGAGAAGCAAATCTACACTTCTCGCGGAAGAAAAAAAACATGTTTTTTTCCTTTCTGAGAAGCACAACTATGCCTTTCGCAGAAGCAAACATGTGCCTCCGCGAGAAGCAAATATGTGCCTCTCACGGAAGCAAAAAAACACGGGTTTTGCTTTTTTTAAAATACTCCAACATTTAGGGAAAACCGAGAAAATCCCGAAAAGCCAAAAAAAGGGGAAAACTCATTTAAAACCCAGAAACTTGTACAGAAAAAAAATCCCGAAGCAGTGCCTAACACGCGACACGTCACGACGGCTGAGAGCGCGCCAAGTGGTGGCGTGCTCTCAACCCACCAAAAAAGACCCTTGGAGCTCCCGCAAGGGGTACCCTTTGATTAGTTGCTCCCTACGGCGGCAGTTTGATGCAGTAAGCGACAAATAGGAAAATGTGCGAGATGGAAGGTGTGCTCGGCTTAGGCGCCCTTAAATGGGCATGCGTGGCCTCGGAAGAGCGCTGCTTCTCAACCCACTTTTTTAAAATTAATTTTACTTATATGTCAAATGGAAAATAATTTCTTTAAATTTTAAAAAGTTTATCATGCATAGGAAAAATGTTTATACAATAAAAAATAATATGCTGTTCAAAATATAAATGATGATAGCGTATGTAAAAAAATGTAAATTACATCTAAAAATGATCACATAATTACAAAAATGTTTTGCAATTGATGTGACATTTAAGAACATGTTCTCGCATTTTGAGAAAATGTTCATGACATTTAGAAAAAACACAATGTAAAAACTTGCATAATTAAAAATGTACATGATATTTGTAAACTGTTAACATGATTTAAAAATATGTTCATGACATGCTTTATAAATGTTTATACAATGTAATAATTTATCTTGTGTCATTAAACAAAATGCTAAGCATGTGTTTGCAAAATAATAACATATATATAAAAAATGTTCAAAAACATGTGTTTGAAAAAAACACATTATGTATTTGAAAATGTTCAACGTGTACCATAAAGATATGCGTTCATGAGAAAAATGTACAATTTGTATTGAGAAAAGTAGACATGTGTAAAAAAATAAGTAGAGAAAGAAAAAAATCAAAGAAAACCAAAGAACGAAACAAAAAACAAAGCCATAAAAAAAGGAAAAGGAAAAATCAAAGAAAACTGAAGAAAGAAACATAGAAAAGAGAGAAAAGAAAACTCCATGGAAGGTTCTAAAACCGAACCGGATGGGTTTATAGAAGCTTTCCAAAATCGCTTAAGTGGGCCAGCCCACTAAGGCGAGCGTGCCTCCTGTAGTGGCGAGACTGAGTTATGTCTTGGTATGGGCGAGAAATAGCTCTCCCGTGCAGTTCAACCTTAAACTTATCCAACTACACTGAATATTCAACAAGGAACCACACGGCCTGGGAATACCCTCTTAGCTAGGGCTTAGATATACTCCGGTAGTGACCTGATATTCATCATGGGTTCCACTGTTCCTCTACCTCCTACCCGTCTCTGCGGCTGAGACGAGGCTGCTTGGTGTGATCGTGAAGGCAAGGAAGAAGGTTGTGCTCTAGATGGCGAGCGTTCCTAGTTCCTCAACGACAATAGGAGCACGGTTGGGGGACAACCTGGATGAATCATTAGAGCATTTGGACCTGAAGGACGAAGAACTGGATGATTGGTGTTGGGGAAGGAAGAGCTTAAGCAACATGAGTCTCAAATTAGGTGGCTTGCAATTAGGGGACTCGGTATTGATCACCCTTCCAAATCGGCGACGATATTTAAGATGCTCAAATATGCATGGAGCTTAACCAAACACCTAAGTTCACGGAAACATGGAGCACCATTTTACTTTTAAGCTATTTTGTTTAGGAGATTGGTGAAGGAAATATGCCCTAGAGGCAATAATAAAGTTGTTATTTATATTTCCTTATATCATGATAAATGTTTATTATTGATGCTAGAATTGTATTAACCGGAAACTTAGTACATGTGTGAATACATAGACAAACAGAGTGTCCCTAGTATGCCTCTACTAGACTAGCTCGTTAATCAAAGATGATTAAATTTCCTAGCCATAGACATGTGTTGTCATTTGATGAACAGGATCACATCATTAGGGAATGATGTGATGGACAAGACCCATCTGTTAGCTTAGCACTATGATTGTTTAGTTTATTGCTATTGCTTTCTTCATGCACTACAGGAATCAGCTACTTTGCCGTCCGCCAAGGCAGACGGCAAAGGCACGGATGGCGGACGTCAAAGGCCTTTGCCGTCTGCCACGGACGGCAAACGGCGCCGGCAAAGATAAGATCGACAAAGACCTTCTTTGCCGTTTGCTTTTAGCAGCGGACGGCAAAGAGGCCTTTGACATCAGTGGCTGACGGCAAAGAAAGCCGACGGCAATAAATTCGCTGTTAGTCCGTTAGGTGGCTAACGGCAGTCTTTGCCGTCCGCCAGCTTACGGCAAAGAGCACCAGGCCTTTGCCGTCGGCCAAATGACGTCAGCTGCACGTCACTGCCCACCAAGGCTTTGCCGTCCGCCACTGTAGGCAAAGGCGGTGATCCTTTGTCGTCTGCCACTGTAGGCAAAGGCTTTGTCGTCCACCACTGTAGGCAAACTGACCAAATGGGTCAGCTCCTAGGAAACACAGGTGGCTGCCACGTGGCTTCTTTGTCGTCCGCGGAGGACGGCAAAGAGCCCTTTGCCCTCGGTGGCAAACAGCAAAGAGCCTCCATTGCCTCTGTTTTCTGGTTTTTTTAAATCCAACAATTTTCACAGCAAATATATATGACATATATATATTTCACAGGGCTATTTCACAGCAAACATATGACATATCCAGCACATAAGTTTCATCGTACATACATAGTTCCATCCATACATACATAGCAAGTTCCACATACAGATTGTTCCATCCATACATATTACAATGCAAAGTTTCATCCATATAGCAAGTTCCATCATAGCAAGCTAGAAGAATACTAGAAGTGAATGAAAGGAAAAAACAAGCACTCCATCGTAGCAAGCTAGCTTCCGTGAAGTGAATGAAATCTACAAAATGGCAAATAAGAAAGTTAGAAAAATGTGACTAGAAGAAGAAGAAGACTAGAAGAAGAAAAAGACTAGAAGAAGAAGTATATATCATTTATGAGATAACTTAGGTGAAATGGATAACTTAGGTGAAATGGATCATTTATGAGCTAACTTAGTTGAAATGGATCGTTTATGAGCTAACTAAGGTGAAACAGATCATTTATGAGCTAACTTAGGTGAAATGGATCGTTTATGAGCTAACTTAGGTGAAATGGATCGTTTATGAGCTAATTTAGGTGAAATGGATCATTTATGAGCTAACTTAGATGAAATGGATCATTTATGAGCTAACCTTGGTGAAATGGATCGTTTATGAGCTAACTTAGGTGAAATGGATCATTTTGGAGCTAACCTAGGTAAGATGGGTCATTTTGGAGCTAACCTAGGTAAAATGGGTCATTTTAGAGCTAACCTAGGTAAAATGGATCATTTTGGAGCTAACCTAGGTAAAATGGGTCATTTTAGAGCTAACTTGGGTAAAATGGATCATTTATGAGCTAACTAAGATAAAATGGGTCATTTTAAAGCTAACTAAGGTAAAATGGATCGTTTATGAGCTAACTAAGCTAATTATGCCATTTTTTGACATAAGTAAGCTAAGTACATGTCATTATTGAGCAAACCTAGTTAACTAAGCATATTAGAGCTAACTTAGGTCATTTTGGAGGAAACAAAGCTAAGTATAGATCATTTTAGAGCTAACTTACATAAAATGGATGGTTTTGGAGGTCAGTAAGCTTATTAAGTCATTTTGGAGGAAAGGAAGCTAACTCTAGGTCATTATGGTAAGCATATTGGAGGAAATAAAGCTAAGTCTAGGTCTTTATGCATTTGTTAAGCAAAACACTAGAGAAACTTACCGTGATCATGGAGGTGTAGGAGCGGGCTGGCTCGTGCCGGTAGCTGGAGAAGGATCGTGCGATACTTGTCTGGAGTTACGCTGCACCAAAGATCATTTCTAATGTCTCGTTAGCATGATGACACTCAAATGTTAAGACTAGCAAGTAATGTCCATTCAAATTAAACTCACCGTGGTCCCAGGAGCAATCTCTGGCATCGGCGGAGCGGTCTGACCGGCCTTCTCGCACACAGACTGCACATTTGGTTTTCATGACTCAGTCATACTAGTTAGTAATGAGACGAACACTACGTGCATGTTTTGGCTAATCTGCAGAAGAAACTTACCACAAGGAGCTCGTACATGGCCCTTGCCTGCATGTCATTCCGTGCCATCTCCTCCTCCAACATCTTTGTCGTCCTCTCCTCCAACTCCCGCTGCCTCTCCGCCGCCTCCGCCAGAAGTTTCTCCGTTCTATCTCTCTCACTCTGCATAGCAACCTGCAACACCACTCCTCGTTAGCATTTGTAATCATTGATGGAAGCGCACACAATGTAATGGAGAAAGATAGCTGAGTACGTATAACTAACCTTGAAGGCGAGTTTGACTGGCTGTTCACGAGGCCTTATGTCAGGAGCGGAGCTTGACTGGCGCGCCTTGATCTCCGGGAGAGTGTGAGGACAACGGATAAGTCCATCTCTGTCAGTGTCAAAACCGGCGGATCTCGGGTAGGGGGTCCCGAACTGTGTGTCTAAGGTTGATGGTTACAGGAGACAGGGGACACGATGTTTACCAAGCTTCGGTCCCTCTCTATGGAGATAATACCCTACTTCCTGCTTGATTGATCTTGATGAATATGAGTGTTACAAGAGTTGATCTACCACGAGATCGTAATGGCTAAACCCTAGAAGCCTAGCCTGTATGACTATGGTAATGAGTATATCATTTCCGGATTAACCCGCCGGTTTATATAGACACCGGGGGGAACTAGGGTTACATAGTCGGTTACATAGGAAGGAATCTTCATAGTTGATCGCCAAGCTTGCCTTCCACGCCAAGGAGAGTCCTATCCGGACACGGGTACAGTCTTCGGTCTTCATGTCTTCACAGACCATCAGTCCGGCCCATTGATAATAGGCCAGACGCCCGAGGACCCCTTAGTCCAGGACTCCCTCAGTAGCCCCTGAACCTGGCTTCAATGACGAGGAGTCCGACGCGCAGATTGTCTTCAGCATTGCAAGGCGGGTTCCCTTCTTTCCGAACTCCAAGATAGTCTCCGGACGTGGTGATAGTATGCGGACCTGTCACACACACCATACACAACCACATAGAGAATATAATTTTACACGAGCCCAATCCGCTGACAAATTTTTGTAGCATGACATCACGTCCGACCGGCCATAATTCCGGACCGTTTTATGTCCGCCGCTCCACGTCCCGAGACGCGGTTGCCATTGGCATGTCTTGTCAAAGCAGAGATCGTGTCCCCTTATCGTGGGATTCTCATCAATGCGGGCATGGGTAACCCAACCGTGCCGTTTATACAGCCCTTGGGAATAGGCGAGTTCTAAGGTGAGTGGGGAGCCATTCAATATTCACTGCCTTTATAAGGGGATAAGGATTCCCTCTTCCTCTCCCACGCCTTCTCTCTATCTCGGCCCTTCCGATCTCGAGCTCCAGCGCCCAAGTTCCCATCTCCTTTCCACTCGAGCAAACGCTCAACCATGTCCGGATCCGGAGGTCAGGGCAAGTGGATGGTCTCCTCTGTCAAGGAGGAGGACATTACTGAGCTTCGGGTGGCCGGATACTTGGCGAAGGAAATCGCCCACCGTCTACCGGCCGAGGGACAAGTCGTCCCCATGCCGAAGCCCGACGAGAGGGTGGTATTCATCCCTCATTTCTTCCGCGGACTAGGGTTCCCACTCCACCCTTTCGTCCGCGGGCTGATGTACCATTACGGGATAGATTCCCACGATCTATCCCTGAACTCCTTCCTCAACATCTCGGTGTTTATCGTCGTGTGTGAGGTCTTCCTCCGCATCCAACCCCACTTCGGGCTGTGGCTCAAAGTCTTCAACGTGAAGCCGAAGGTGGTGGATGGCCAGCACGCGGAGTGCGGAGGAGCCATGGTGAGTAAGCTGTCCAACGTCTCCTGTCCGAAAGGCACTTTTGTGGATACAGTAAAGGAGTGGCAGAGACAGTGATTCTATATCACGGACCCCCGCGGCACCACCTGGGCCGCAGCTGTCGAATTCCGTCCCGATGCTCCCATGCGACTCACCTCCTGGGTCAAGAAGAGTCCGAACTGGTGTTCGCCCGATGAGCTGATAGCGCTGCAGACGCATGTTCAAAGCATGATAGCCAAGAACGTCAAGCTTGTCGATGTAATCCAGGTGATGATAGTTCGTCGGATCCTCCCGTGCAAGCGCAGAAGTCGCCCTCTGTGGGAGTTTAATCCGAAGAAGCACCAAACCCTGGTGAGGCTCTTCGAAACCACTCACGAAGGTGCCTGGAAGTTGCTCTTTAAGGGCAACAAGAAACCGCCGGCCACAGATTCAGACCATGGGCACGACATTAAACACCTCACCAGCGAGGTATGTTATTTTTAACGTATCCCCTACTTGTTTGTTTCGAGGATGATGTCTGAGCTTTTATCATTGCTTTTTCAGGACTGGATGGAGAGGGCGAAGCGGATCCAGTGTCCGGCTCCACTGCCTGAAGAACCGGTCATCCCGCGTCTAGCGAAGATGCTGGTGCCGGCACCCTATAAGGCGCCGGAGAAGAAGGCCAAGAAGAAGGCCAAGGGGGCCAAAAGTGGCCCCCGTCGCAAGGGCGCTTCGGACGTGACGTGCGAAGACGAAGAAGCCCATTCCTCCATCCCTGAGGACGACGAGGAGGAAGAGGAGGAGGAGGAGGATAAGAACCCTCCCCCTGAAGAGGGAAAGAAGAAAAGGGGGGCTTCCATGAATCTGGAGGCGGGAACACCCAAGAAGGGGAAGGGCGCCCTTGCGGTCAACACCGCATGGGACGTTGACAACAGTCCGCAGCGACGCCCCCGCACTAAACCTCGGGCCGCATCGTAGGTACTATGACTCACGTATACCCGACCTCTCCTTTTTATCGTTTTTACGTGGTTAATTGTGTTATTGCAGTCCGGCCCGCGACAGCATCCAGCGATCCTCATCTGGAGGTTCGTTGGATTCGGCGGAAATGGCCAGCATGTCACCGCCGACCGCTTATTCCCCCGAGGCCAAGGACGACACCTAAGTGTTGTCCCGGAGGACCGCTCCAAGCCGGGGAGGGGCCCAGGACGCTGTCCAGGAGGCACTGCAAGGCAAGACCTCCGCTGCCGGACACATGGGGGAGCAGATCCCCATGGAGACTGGCGAGGAGGGACGTATTCAGTTCGGCCCTCAGCCGAATACGATTCCGGGGACCGATACGGCCCCGGAATCCGGCACGCACCTTCCTTCGAAAGAGGGGGGTGCGCCAATTCCATTGATGGCCCCTGTCCAACCAGGGGCACCTGATAACCTGATGGAGGCGCTACGAGGCGCCTCCATTGTGTACGAGCACCGTGTCCTTATGGGTACGGTGATCGAGAAGGTTCAGCCCGTCAAGAGCGGACTAAACTAGGCCTGCAACAATCTGTTGACATGTTTTGAAGTAAGTCACGTAGAAAGAGAACACCCTGTGCTGACAGTAGCCCCTGAGACACTGTCCGGTATTTGGAAAGGAAGGTCGGTCAGATCAATCCATTGTAGGAGACTAACCTGATATGTATGAATAAGCAGGCGTCGCTGTTGGCCGCGACCTCGCATGCTGCCGAAGTCTCTGAACTGAAGCAGAGGTTGGAGCGGACCGAGAACGAGCTCGGCGAGGTGAAGATTCAGCTCCAGGAGAAGCAAGGTGAGTAATGACTTGCTGTGTATTCGGAAAGAATAAGCGGTGAGTATTAACCGGAGTGTCATAATATGTGTAGGGGCGGCGACCGAGGTCGAGGCCCTGAAAAATGCTCTGGCCGAAGCCGAGGGGAAGGCTATCCAGCAGCAGGCTGCCCGTAAGAAGCTCAAGGCCCGGGTCAACGAGGTCCAGCAGGAGCTCCAGGATGCGGTAAAGAAGTGCGAAGCCTTGGAGCGCGAGGCGTCGGTTCAAGAGACCGAACTTACCAAGGCTCGCCAGAGCGCGGAGGCCGCACGGAATGAGGGCCGGGACGCTCTCCAGGAGATCCAGGAGGCCAAGAAGATCGCAGCGGGTAAGGCTTTTAACATGCAAAGCAAGTATCCGGAGAGGAAGTACCTTTTACTAACCCGGATTCGGAGTTGCCCAGGGGATTTTGCGGATCTACCGCGCAGCGTGTCCGATGCTGCGGAGTTCTTCCGAGCCAAAGAAGGGAATTCCACGGAGAAGCTATTCTGGTCGCAGTATGTTGTGCCAGAACATCCGGGGCCCTTTGCCGATCAACTGAAACAGTTGGTCGAGCTGCACAGGGTGGCCGGACTGGCCATGAAGGATTTAATAATCCGGCCATGGCCAGCTGAAGTTATACCTAGCAGTTATTTTGGCTTCGTGAAGCGGGTGGTGGAAGCCTATCTGCGGCTAGACATCGTCAAGTGATCAGTCTACATCAAAGGTGCCCGCATGGCCTTCGCCCGTTGCAAGATGTGGTGGGCGAAGATGGACGCCGTCGAGGTGGCCAGGGGGCCGCCAGAGGGCAAGGAGCACCGCACACCCGAGCGATATTTTGTGTATGTCCTAGAGGGGTCTCGACTTGCAGCGGCGCAGTGCGGGCAGGACATTATTTTCGAATGAATACATTCGTGTTTTGTTTTTGCCTTGTATGATGAAAACAAAGCCGGTTTGTAATATAATGTTTGTTACGTTTTAATTGTTTCCTCCTGTGCGGCCATGTTGTATGGAATCTGAGGGTTGGCCAGTCGTCGGCTTCTGCCCTCACGTAGGTAGTACGGAGGTGTTCGGGGTGGAATCTAAACAATCTTGATGCGATTATATGGTCCCTGAAGGAGTTGTTTAGCGCAACGAACCAGGCAATCAGACTATGCGGCTTAAACGCCCTCACTTAGCCATGGGAGTTTTATAATAAAACATGGGCGCAGCCCCTGGTATACGACCCAGAGTGCTGTCAGCGTCTGATCGGGAAGTACCGATCCTTCGCGGAATGCGGAAAAAATCTCCAGCGATTTGTCACCTCCGAACAGCTGACCGGCTCTCGCCGCATCATGACAGTTAGTTTTCGGCTTTCTCTACTAAGGTGCTCATCCGGTTTAGACCAGGGCACAATCGCAGTAGTTCTCCCTTTACTACCCTAGCCGATATAGCAGAACGTAGGGTAGCAAGCACAGGAGCCGGGCAACCCAACTATTGACTAAAGACATGATTCGGAGCCAATGCATATAATGCTAAATTCGGGGTGCCAAACTTATCGGTAAGAAGTGTTTAGACTTTGTTGCCACATTATGGGGCGATGGAGAGCCCCTGGCAAATATGAAACGTACCAAAGTGTACGGGTGCGAGAAGATAAGTAATTACTGGCAAAGGAAAACAGAAAGAGAGCAGAGGTAGTATCTGGCGCCCTTGGACTTGGGTCATGAACCGTTTCCATTATAGTTGGGTTAATGCGTCAAAGCGCATTTATACAAATAGTGCGATAAGCAACCGACTATTTAACATGCCATAACCAAAGGAGAGCTGCATTTGGGTACTGAAAACAGGTAGAGTAATCGTTGGATTGTCCTCTAGAGCTTCCCCTGTATGCATGTGCTCTGTGCCAATCTGGTGTACTTGTCCTTTGACAGGACCAGTAATCAGGCCATCGAAGGAGGCCTATATAAAAGAGACCTGAGAAAGAAAAAAAAGGTAAAAAAGGAAATAGTAAAGATACAAGTGAGTCCGGGATCGGTGTAGCCAAACTGTGGACTACAAGCTAGCTTTGCCTCCGTCGATGCCCATGGGATTTTGAGTGCGTAATTATGTACGCGTGGTACGAATGCCGCTACCTCATCAGGGCTGGGACGGAGGCCGAATTGCTAATCGAGCTCTTGACAAGCCGAGCTGTCCTGTTGTAGTGTGGTTCAGACCCTCTTAGTGATGTCCAGGGGCTCGGCAGCCGGATTATAGTTCTGCTTGAGAAGGCCACTCTGTACCTCTGCTGCTAGGGCGGCTGTGTGCTCCTCTGTACGGAGGGAGCGTTCGGTGTTTCCATTGACTGTTATGACGCCGCGTGGACCGGGCATCTTGAGCTTGAGATAAGCATAGTGTGGCACCGCGTTGAATCTAGCAAACGCGGTTCGTTCGAGCAGTGCGTGGTAGCCGCTGCGGAAGGGGACGATATTGAAGATTAGCTCTTCGCTTAGGAAGTTGTCCGGGGAACCGAAGACCACTTCCAGCATGATTGAGCCCATACAACAGGCCTCTACGCCTGGTATGACTCCTTTAAAGGTAGTTTTTGTGGGTTTGATTCGTGAGGGATTAATGCCCATTTTGCGCACTGTATCCTGATAGAGCAGGTTGAGGATGCTACCACCGTCCGTTAGGACTCATGTTAGGTGAAACCCGTCGATGATTGGGTCGAGGACCAGTGCGGCTGAACCTCCATGGCGGATACTAGTTGGATGATCTCGACGATCGAAGGTGATCGGGAATGACGACCACGGATTGAATTTTGGGGCGACTGGCTCTACCGCGTAGATGTCCCTGAGTACGCGCTTGCGCTCCCTTTCGGGGATGTGTGTAGCATATATCATGTTCACCGTTTTGACTTGAGGGGGAAATTTCTTCTGCCCCCTAGTGTTCGGCTGCCGGGGCTCTTCGTCGTCGTCCTCACTTTGTGATCCCTTTTCCTTGTTCTCGGCATTTAACTTGCCAGCCTGTTTAAAAACCCAACAATCTCTGTTGGTATGATTGGCTTGTTTGTCTGGGTTGCCATGTATCTGGCACGAACGGTTGAGTATGCGGTCCAAGCTGGATGGTCCCTCACTGATCCTTTTGTAGGGCTTCTTCCGCTGGCCGGACTTGGAGCCGTTGAATCCGGCGTTAACTGTAGTGTCATCGGCGTTATCGCCATTGCTTCGGCGTTTGTGTCTATTGCACCAGAGCTTGCCGGTGCTGTTTTTGGCCTCAGAGGGGCCTGCCTCGCTGGCTGTGTTTTTGCTACGAGCCAGCCAGTTGTCCTCACCCGCGCAAAAGCGGGTCATGAGTGCCATGAGGACTGCCATGGATTTTGGCTTTTCTTGGCCGAGGTGGCGGGCGAGCCATTCGTCACGGATGCTATGTTTGAAGGCCGCTAGAGCTTCGGCATCTGGGCAGTCAACGATCTGGTTCTTTTTGGTTAGGAATCTAGTCCAGAATTTTCTGGCTGATTCTCCAGGTTGTTGAACTATATGACTTAAGTCATGGGCGTCTGGTGGCCAGACATAAGTACCTTGGAAGTTGTCAAGAAAAGCTTCTTCCAAGTCCTCCCAGCTGCCGATGGAATTTTCAGGCAGGCTATTTAACCAGTGTCTAGCTGGCCCTTTTAGTTTAAGTGGGAGGTATTTGATGGCGTGGAGGTCGTCTCCTCGGGCCATATGGATGTGGAGAATAAAATCCTCGATCCATACTGCGGGATCGGTTGTTCCGTCGTATGATTCAATATTGACGGGCTTGAACCCCTCGGGGAATTCATGATCCATTACTTCAGCTGTGAAGCAAAGAGGGTGTGCGGCGCCTCTATATCAGGCCGCGTCGCGGCGCACCTCCGATGAAGTCCGCCTGCGGTTATCGGCCCGGGCGTGACTAGGTTTGTCACGTCCGAATAGGTAGCCGTCATCGCGAGTCGAAAAGCGTCCTCGCGATCCGTAGATTGATATGGTGTGTCCTGCTCTACTGTCCAGGTCCTGCCGAAGGTCGTATGTATAGTCCCGAGCTGTTTTGTCTCTGTTTTTACGAGGTGGTGGGGCGGGCTGCTGTTCGGCCTGAGTTTCCATTTTATCCCGACCGCGGGCTGGTCGGTCCGCCGCACTATCCCGACCACGTGGTGGTCGTTCCGCATTGCGTGAGGGAGGTATGGGCTCCGGCGCCTCCTCATCGAACTGAGGTAGCAGTCTACGCTTCGGGTAACTCTTGGCTGGAAGCTTGAGGCCGTATTCCTCGGCTGCCAGGACATCAGTCCATCTGTTAATGAGTAGGTCTTGATCAGCTTGAAGTTGCTGCTGCTTCTTCTTCAGGCTTCTTGCAGTAGCTATTAGCTGGCGCTTGAAGCGCTCCTGCTCGAGGGGTGCCTCAGGCACGATGAAATCCTCATTGCCAAGGCTCTCCTCATCCTCGGAGAGTGGACGACAACTATCGTCATCCAGTTCGTTGGGCATGGCCTGTTTATCAGGGTTAACTTGCCCGTTGTCTTGTTCCTCCTGTTTGGATGTTACTCCAACAGGGTCTTCATTGTTTTCAGCGTGGTCCGAACTACTATTTTCTCCGGTGCCAGTGTTGCTATCTTTTGAGCGACATGACTTAGAGCAGCGTTTAGGGCGCCGACGCTTGGACTGTGTCTCAGAAGGTTTATTCGCCACTGGATCTTCTTTGTCATTGTCGCTAGCTTTTTTAGGTGTGTCAACCATGTACACATCGTACAAAAAGGTGGCCGTCCAACGTCCAGTGAATGGCGGGTCTTGGACTTGCTCCTTGTCGGCATCGTCGTCCATACCGTCGATGTCTTCAGAGCCATAATCAAGCACGTCGGTTAAGTCCTCGACAGTGGATATGAAGTGGGTGGCGGGTGGGAAGCAAAATTCTCCATCATCAACTTCTAGTTCGAACCGGACATAGTTCGGCTGTGAGTCCCCCGCCAAGGACAGGTTTTTTAATGAATTTAGCATATCGCCCAAGGGCGAGTGTTGGAAGACATCTGTGGCGCTGAACTCGAAGATCGATGACCGATCCAGCTCGGTGTCCGCAGGCGTACGCGGTTCGGAACTTATAGCCGGAAACGAGTCCGGAATTCTGTTGACGCAGATATTCCCAAGTGTTGAGTCTGCGTGCGGCTCCAACGCCGCGAACTCTGTGGCTTCGGATGGGGCGATCTGCTCCGGATCTAAGGCCGTAGCAGTTACAGGAACCATCTCCTGAATATGGTCCGATGACGGATTTGTGTTATGTTCATCGGACCGAGGGGGAGCGATCGCCGCGGTCTCAAATCCATTGAAGATCAAGTATCCACGGATATCCGCAACGTAGTTCAAGATTCCAAATCTGCTGGTGGCCAGGGGCGTAGCTATCGATCTGCTCCAGATGGCCAAGCGAGTTGGCCCGCAGTACGAAGCCGCCGAATACGAAAATCTGTCTGGGGAGGAAGGTTTCTCCATGGACATCGTCACTATTGACGATCAAAGGGGCCATCGAACCTTTCATCGACGGCACAACGGAACTCTCAATGAAACCACCAATGTCGGTGTCAAAACCGGCGGATCTCGGGTAGGGGGTCCCGAACTGTGCGTCTAAGGTCGATGGTTACAGGAGACAGGGGACACGATGTTTACCCAGGTTCGGGCCCTCTCTATGGAGGTAATACCCTACTTCCTGCTTGATTGATCTTGATGAATATGAGTGTTACAAGAGTTGATCTACCACGAGATCATAATGGCTAAACCGTAGAAGCCTAGCCTGTATGACTATGGTAATGAGTATATCCTTTCCGGACTAAACCCTCCGGTTTATATAGACACCGGGGGGAACTAGGGTTACATAGAGTCGGTTACATAGGAAGGAATCTTCGTAGTTGATCGCCAAGCTTTCCTTCCACGCCAAGGAGAGTCCTATCCAGACATGGGTACAGTCTTCGGTCTTCATGTCTTCACAGCCCATCAGTCCGGCCCATTGATAATAGGCCAGACGCCCGAGGACCCCTTAGTCTAGGACTCCCTCAATCTCCAATGGCTATCGAGCCATGGGACCTCCCGCCATCAGCTATCATCACCAGCTCTGGATCAATGGGACCCTGGCTCGGGTTAAAGTCCTCCCCTTTCCTCGCCTTCCCCTGATCTCTATATCTCATGAGCTTGTCGTGGGAGGAGATGTTGGTGAAGTTGTTTGGACCATCGAGGTCAAACGGAGAGAATGCCTTGACCTTCTTGTAAGAGGCAGTATGGGCCATGGCATAGAGGTCGTACACCTCTGGCACCTTATCCGCCTTATTGTAGCGCGCCTGAAAGAGAGAAACAAAGTAAATTAGTAATTAAAGGGCTCAAGCTAGCATGATGAATGAATTGCATGAATAATGAAGCAAACCACATACCCAGTTCCGCCCGAACTGATATAAGTTGGAGCTGCCTTGATGGTGTGGCACACCTTCCATTTGGGCACATTTGTCCTTGGCCTCGTTGTGGACGGCTAGCCATTCTTTTGAGCACCACTCATTGACCAACACCTCCCAACAATCCATCTGATCCGCACACCATCTCGGAGGCGCCTAAGTTAGCAAATAGAAACTTGAGCACTCCGGCTATGAATTACTAAATGAAGGAAGTAAGTACAAGGCCTTAAGAATTACCTTCATGTACTTCTCCTTCATCAGGAACTTCTCGCGGCACGCCGGCTTGGTCTTCTTGATACCACGCAAGGCGTAGTAGTCTCGAACAGCCTGCACCTGAGCCTCGTGCCATAAGTTTTGTAGTAGGCGCTTGCAGACATTATCGATGACATTTGCCGCGGCCTCCTCGTATCCCTCCTCACACCTGTAGAATGTCTGCAATCAAACGAGACAATATTGATTAGTATAATTAATAAATAGCTAGTTGAAGATTTGTAATTGTGTAAAGGAGAAATTACCCAGAACTTTCTGATCACCATGTCTGCCCTTGTGTCGCACAAGACACCGTCGATAATCTCACCTGGCGGGGCCGGGGCAGCCAAGTAGTGCTCCCATCTCAATCCAAGCTCTGGAAGCCGACCCTCACCGGGCAACGTGACAAACCACAGGAAGTTTTGCCGGCAAAGCACTCCAAGGACGGAGTTGGGCCTGCGGACATCCTAAGGGTGGTCCCAACCCCTGCAGTATGACAAGGCCAACGCATTAGATATTTGAAGAAACGTGAATGCAAAACGTACAAAAAGATTAAATGCACTTACCTCTCCCCATCAGGGAAAATCAACCACCTCTGCTCGCGGGTCGCCGGCACGGACGGGAGACGTGTACAACCACGCTGGTAGACGGTGCCCCCTCCTCCTCACTATCAGTCGGCTCCCTGCCATCATCAGCATGGCCACTCGGCCCCTCAGGCTGATCCGGCCAGGTACCCCATCCAGATGTGTGCTCGTCCAGGGTCTCATGGGCTGAAGGCCCGTCGACCCTAGGCTCATGGACCGGAGTTCGTGTAGGCTCCTCCTCGGACGATTCCACCCTAGCAGTCACATGCTCGGGTGAAACAGCTGGGGGTGGCGGCGAGGAAGGCACCCTAGCAGTCACCCTACCTCCTCTCCCGCGACCACATGCTCCAACTCCTCTCTTCTTCCCTCCCTTACCTCGTCCCCTGCTGGGCACCGCGGTCGACGAAGAAGGGCCCGACGGTGTCGCCATACTGTCCAGCAACGCTCGGCGGAGAGGTGTTTGTGGAATGGAAGACCTCCCACCATGCGCCGACGAAGAAGGGGCCTCGGAGCGCTCCGGACCAGCGGCCACCATTTTTCAACACCTGCCATGACAAAGAGTAAACAAAATTAGTACAGCATAAAAAATACCGACATGAATAATAATATGTATATCACTTAAGTGTATCATCATCAAGTACAACATAAAAAAATTGAATACCTGACAAGAACTACTAATAATTTCGATCACTATCATCAATAAATGCATAATCATCATCATCAATATCATCAATGACGTGCTCATCGGGTTCAGCGGCATCAACATGTGGAAGGCCACCTTTACGTAATCAGTCAAGCATTGACAGGTCATCCGCAGCAGTAACCTCTTCTTGTTCCTCGTCTAGGGTGATGCCGGATTCACTGTCGCTGTCTACTTCAATGTTCTGGGGTGAAGTATAGCGGTTCTTGAAACGTTTTTTGGAAAGACGTGTTTCTTGGAAGAATTCTCCTTCATATGTGTCTGGGTTAATGTGAGGTTCATAATCCTCTTCCTTTGGGGGAGATAGTATAGCACGTGGCGGCACTTCATAAACGACATCCCAACCTTTCAGATTTGGATTAGTTTGGCAGGCCCACGGTAGCTAGAATACTTGGGTCACCTGTTGAGCCATAATATAGACATCGGGAACATCTAAATGGGTGCTTTGTTTGATTTCAACTAGCCCTATATGTTTATGAGTCCTTCTAGTCTCCTTCGGCTGAAACCAATAACATTTGAAGACTACGATATTCGGTGGGTTTTCACCATAGAATAGAAGTTCATAAATTGCTTCAACTCTCCCATAATACTCGGTACTTCCTTCACCGATAGCAGATACACAACAATTTGTAGACTTTCGGTCGGCCATAGATAGCTCTTTGCCATAGGTACGAAAGCGATACCCGTTGATGTCGTATTTGTCAAATGAACAGACCTTATTGTCAAAACCATTAGTGACTTGTCTGAATTCAGCGTCCATAGACTCTGAATTAGCCTACAAGTTTAATACGAAAGGATTGTTGCATTAGGTGCAAATTAGCGAAAGAAATGAAATGGTCTAATGGAAATTACCGTTTGTTTTAACCAAGAGATGAAACTGGGTTAGCCGCCTCCTTGCTTTGCGAGAAGCTCATACTCTTCGACGGAATCCTTTTGGATCACCGCTCCATACGAGAATATGGAGACGTATCGACTGTATGAAATATCCAGGAATACGAGCAGTTCAAAGGAAATAGAAGTTGCAAAACAATGTACCAAGAACTTACTCGATGTACGGCCGCACTTCTGTCAGGTTGTTGAAGATATACAACGAAATGGTCCGCCATTCTTCGTTATCCAAAGATACTAGTTTCGAACCACTGGCTGGTGCGAGATTCCCTTTGAATAGGCTGAGGTTGGATCCACCCTTTTTAGGGTCGTCAGCATTATACCGAGGCTTCGGATTATGCAAATGACGATTTTTGGCTTCGTAGTGTGCTGTCACGAAGTTTTCCGCCTCCTCAGTGATGAATGCCTCGGCCATCGATGCTTCAATTCTATGTTTATTTTTATATTTTTCTCGAAGCGTCTTCTACATCCTCTCAGTTGGGTAGCACCAACGATTTTGCACGGGCCCCCCAATCTTGCCTCGGTCGGGAGATGCAAAATAAAATGCTGCATTGGATTAAAGAAGCCCAGTGGAAAGATCTTCTCTAACTTGCAGATCAACTCCGGCACCAACTCTTCCATTTCTTCTAGCATGCTAGGCGATAGTTTTTTTGCACAAAGAACATGAAAGAAATAGCTCAGCTCTACCTGTACTAGCCATTCATCCTCAGGGATGAAGCCACACAACATCACCGGCATTACCCACTCAATCCATATGTGCCAATCATGACTCTTGAGACCAAATATCTTCAATTTATCAAGACTCGCTCCCCTCTTTAGATTCGATGCATACCTATCGGGGAACATCAACTGCATTTTCACCCACAAGATAATTTCCCTCATAGTTGGCCTTCCAAGATTGAACCATGCCTTTGACTTCGTCCAGTTCTGCTTTCCTTTCGGTTCTTTCATGTTTTGTAATGGCCTATCACATAGTCCCTCCAGATCGACTCTAGCCTAAGTATTATCCTTTGACTTCCCATCTATGCCAAACAATGTACCAAAAAGTGCCTCGGCGATATCCTTCTCAGTGTGCATCACGTCGATGTTGTAAGGCAAAGGAGGTCTTTGAAGTAAGGCAGATCCCATAAGCATGCCTTGTGAGTCCAGGCGTGTTTCGAATTATACCCCTTGAAGTACCCTGGACGCTCTGGATCTGGCTCGAGAGCATTTAACTGATCCAGGGTCTGTTGGCCTGTCAACGCAGGTGGTGCAGAGTTTTGACAACTCTACCTCTGATGAAGTTCTTCTTGTCTTTCCTGAACTTATGGCGAGGATCCAGGAATTGTCTATGCATGTCGAAGCAAGAAAACTTGCGACCGGCCTGAAGCCAACGAAACTCAATAGCTCCCTTGCATGTGGGTCACGGAAACCTTCCATGCACACACCAGCCAACGAATAGCACATACGCCGGCAAGTCATGCGTCGAGTACATGTACCAGACACGCATTATGAAGTTCCGTTTGCTATAGGCGTCGTATGTCTTGAACCCATTATCCCAGTCTTCTTGCAATCCGTCCTTAAGCGGCTGCATGTACACATTCATATTCTTCCCCGGATAGTTGGGCCCTGGAATTATCAATGTCAGGAAAATGTTCTTTCTTTGCATAATCTGTCCGGGGGAGAGATTGAGTGGAAAGACAAATACGGGCCAACAACTGTATTGGGCTGCCGTCAGACCAAACACACTGAACCCATCCGTGCTGATGCCGACTCGAGGATGCCTCGGATCTGCCGCTTTGTCATCATATAATTCATCAAACTTCTTCCACGCAACACCATCCGATGTGTGTACCATCATCAGATTCCCATCTGCATCTAGTTCGGTTCTTTTGCCCGTTTTGTGCCATGTCATCTGTCTGGCCATCTCTTCGACCATGAAAATACGTTGAAGTCTTGGTACGATTGGCATATACCAAAGAACATTAACGGGGATTTTGGTCTGCGTCTTCTCACCCATACCGTTGTCTACCACAACATACCTGGAAGACTTGCAAATGGGACAATAGTACAATTCCGCATAGTCAAGCCTAAATAAGGCACATCCTTTCTCACATGCATGTATCTTCTCATAGGGCATCTTCAGTGCACGGAGGATTTTGTCCGATTGGTACAGGTTTGCAGGCATTACATTGCCTTGGGTAGAAAGCGTCCAAATAGGGTCACCATTGCGTCGTAGCATTCTCTGCCCAAGTTGAACTGAGCCTTCAGAGCCATTACTTGTGAGATGGCATCCAACTGACAAAGCTTAGTGTGCTCGTGGAGCGGACGTTTTGAAGACTCCAACATTTCATTAAAGGCCTTTGGAGATTCCTTCATCTCCTCGTCCGAATCCCGAGCATCATCAAAGTCTTGCACCATGTTTTCCATCCCGGTACCATGCTCTTCGGTGCGACGACGAACCACCTCAACTCGGTCACGTTGGGTAGACTCACCATGAAATGTCCACACCGTATAATCGGGCGTAAAACCACTCTTTTGCAGGTGTTTTCCCATTTCAGCCTCTGTCCTCTTTTCCCAATTGTCGCACCGGAAACAGGGGCACCAGGTTTTCCTCTGGCCATTTGCAAATGCAGCTTGCACAAACCCCTTGGTATTTGTGAACCATTCAGTGCTCCATTTGTTCGGACCAGTGTGACCATGTACATCCACGCACGATCACTCATCTTGACTTTCAGAGCTACTGTACACACAACATATATATATATATATATATATATGTATATATAATTCACCATGCATATATTCATCAGTTAATCTAGTTTGTCAATTTTATTACGTCCATGCAACCTACACTCTAATAGGTAATGATAGGTCCTAATCCCACCCGAGTATGTGTAGATTGGGTTCATTTTCCCATGCTATGCTCCGGATCCGACACAAAATTTCGGCAGCGCCTCCCCGCCGTTCTCCTGATACACGTCTCTGCAATAAACAGAGAGGATGTGTACCCGGAGAACAACAGGGGAGGCACTGACGAAATTTATGCGTCTTATCTGGAGCAAAGCATATGGGAAAACGAACCCAATCTACACATACTCGGGTTGTCCATGGATAGCGTTGGACAAATTGAAAGAATCACGGTTATAAATATGCAAATCCATGCATATTTATAACTATAACCCTTTCGAACAGGAGACACATATTGGTTACCATACTGATGATTCAAGACACATATATAGCTAGCTAGCAAGTTTCATCGGCACGAACACCGGAACAGAGCAAATAATTAAGGGGGGAGGCGGACATGTCATTTGTGCTCACCCACGAATGAAGGGGCAGAGCTCGTCAAACGCACGGGGAGGTCGTCGAACACCACACCTCGCAGCGATGAAACAACTGCACATTTAAATCTACCCGATCAACACAATTATATATGATGTTTTTCATAACAAAATAGAAAAATATATGACCTGACTCATAATTCACAAATATATGACCCCGTCGGCGTCTGGAAGGCCAAAGAGCACCTTTTCGGGAGGTGTCGGGGGTCTGGGTGTCGTGGGTGTCGTGTCGGGGCCGGGGTGCCGTGTCGGCGTCGGGGTGCTGTTTCGGGGTGTCGTGTCGGGGTCGGGGTGTTTCCTTCTCTCCTTCTTCTTCTTTTCTTCTCTTCTTCTTCTTCTTCTTCTTCTTCTTCTTTCCTTTCTTCTTCTTCTTCTTCTTCTTCTTCTTCTTCTTCTTCTTCTTTCCTTCTCTTCTTCTTCTTTTATTTCTTCCTTATTTACCTTTTTCCTCCTCTTCTTCTCATCTTCTCCTATTTTTCTTCTTTTTCTTCTCCTCCTCCTCCTCCTCTTCTTCTTCTTCTTCTTCTTCTTCTTCTTCCCCCTTCTACATATTCTTCTTTTCTTCTTCTTCTTCTTTTTTCATCTTTTTTCTACTTCTTTTAATTATATGACTAATTAACTAAAACCCATGCACTAGTCTAATCTAATATAATCTAGCACTAAATCTAACACTAACACATATCTAGTCTAATCTAACAATTAAACAACAAAAAAAGAAAAAGAAGAAAAAAAACACTCGTCGGAGATGGCGTTGGCCAAGGCTTCGCAGCGGCAGGGTGGCGGTGGCGACGGGGGTCGCAGGGCTCCGGGGCGATGTCGCCGGGGCGCTGGGCAGGTGGTGGCAGCGGCGGGGAGCCGCGATGGTGGGCCGTTCGGGCGGCGGGGCGCCGCGGCGGTGGGCCATTCGGGCGGCGGAGCGCTGGCGGGTGGTGGGGGCGGCGGGGCGATGGGACGACGGGGCGAAGGGCGACGGGACAAGGGGGCGGTGGCGGGTGGTGGGACAAGGGGGCGGCAAGTGGTCGGGGCGACGGGGCGAGGGGCGGTGGGTGGGCAGGTGGCGGGGCAAGGGGGCGGCTGTCGGTTCTATATCCGGCGTATCTCGTAGCAGGGGTCCTAAGCTAGGTGTCTTGGAGCGATGGGTAACAGGAGACGAGGAACACGATGTTTTCCCAGGTTCGGGCCCTCTCTAAGAGGTAAAACCCTACTTCTGCTTGATTATATTCGATGTGGGTATAGTACAGAGTACATGTATCTACCACGAGACTGTAGTAAATGAATATTAGATTGTCTATTGACTAGCCTGGCCTCGGTTTATATAACACACCAGAGGCTAGGGTTTAGGAGAGTCCTCGTCTTGTGCGCCAAGTCTCATGAGATCTTCCTTGTATGCGGCACGAGCTGCCCGAAGTGGCCCATGAGTGAACCACCATGGGGGGTCCTCGGCCCAATCCAGCTGGTCGGGAGACGACGTGGTGAGTACCCCCTAGGCCAGGACACTGTCAGTAGCCCCCTGAACCGCTCTTCAAGTTGGGGACGCTCCTCGATTCTTTCAAAATGTTCTTCATCTTCGGTCGTCGGTCTTGAAAACTGGTTCAACAAATCTTCTAATCTTCGATCTTGAGGATCGCCGAAGTGCATCCGAAGAGTTTACACGTCGGGTATCCGAGGAGCCCCTTTAAGTTTCCGGCCTTTATCAATGCCTTGTTATTTTTATGCCCCAGCTCGGGTTTGAAGTTGTTCCCGGGCGGCAGTGTCCTTTTTGTCCGAGCTCCAATGTCGGACTGCATTCGAGGTATCTTTTGCAGCCGAGCACCAACGTTGGACTGCTTCTGAGCTCCAACGCCGGACTGTATCCGAAGAGTATTGTTATAGCCGAGCTCCAACGCCGGACTGTATCCGAGCTCCAACACCGGACTATGTCCAAGCTCCAATGCCGGACTGTATCCAAGCTCCAACGCTGGACTGTATCCGAGCTCCAATGCCGGACTATATCCGAGGTGTCATAGATCACCTTGGTTCAAAAAAGTTGATGGAGTTTAGCTGAGCTTAATGCCGGAAATGCCCTCTATGGAGCCAGCCACTGGCGCCCGAGCTTTATGCCGGACTGCTTCCGAGGTGGTGCACCACCCCGACTGCGGGCTGATTTTTTGTCAATATTTTTGATTGGTGCAATTTATTCTCTGCTGAGATATATAGCCAGTAGCCCTCAAGGTGTGTATCAGTCTAAAACCCGAGATGCACCTGAAGGATGACATAAGATCACTGATCCTAGTAGCCCTCAAGGTGTGTATCAGTCTAAAACCCGAGATGCACCTGAAGGATGACATAAGATCGCTGATCCCAGTAGCCCATGTGACTCAGGTTGATTCACAAAATTGGCCTGAGGATCAACTCCTAGCTCGGCAGAATACTTCGGGACACAAAAGGCGGTGTGCAAAGTCCTCGAGACTTAGGTTGGGTGCGGCCGACCAACCTGAGGATCATAATCTCCTCGAAAACTATATTGCACTTAAATTGTCTGCATTGGATTGTCAATGCAGTAGCCCCCGAGAATTGGATTGGGCAAAATGGCTAACCCTGGGATCGTACCTCCTCGGGAACAAGTTCAACTGTCACGTATGTTTTGACAATGCCGAGGTGGAGTTCAGCAGGAAAGATGCTGAACTGTATTTTTTAGAAAATAGTTTCACGCCGAACACCTCAACCAAGAGAATGTCCCGCTTCGTCTAGATTGAAACAAGCTATTTTCGTGCCAATATGAAATTGGTCTTAAAATTGTACTTTCGTCGTGCTTTGACATGACACATCTGATCTCTAGACTTCAAGTGGGTCAGCCTTCGGCTTCAACCTCCCTATCCCGAAGGCGGAGTGTTTCTCAGGCTAGTTTAGCGAACTAAACGCGAGCGGCTTTAGAGAGAAACCAGGCAACCCGGCTATTGATCATACACCTGAGTCGAGAAAGGAGTGGTAGAAAAAGACTGTGCAGCGACTGAGAAGAAAACATCTATTATAAAACGGCTCATACTAATTTAAGAGCCCCCAAGTGACTTGGGTAAAAGAATTTTATGTATAATGATTGTATGTACCAAAGTACTTATATCATATTTGTGTTCACCCGAACCGTAAACGCGTCTTAACCGACCGTCGGCTTCTCCCTCTTCGGTCAAGGGCTGAAAAGTGTTATGTACTCCACCTGTCGAGAATATCGACGGTGTTTCCGATAGCCAGGCGATCAGGCCATAAGACTGTAATAGACAAAGCGCGCTCAGGGAACTTATGCTATATTACTGATGAAGTGTAAGAAGCATCTTCAAAGAAAATAGTACCCCCACCGATACCTTTCTTCAGTTGCTCATTGTTACTATGAGACTTGTGCAATAGATTTTTTGTATTCATGAGTTCCGTTGTGTGCCGACCATGATTGAAAACAATAAGAGCGCTAGCTTTCGGCTTCACCCAGTCTGAGATCCGAGCTCGGATGACCCGATCATGACAATCGCAGAGGTGCTCCCTTTACTCCCTAGCCGAACAATCGGGAACGTAGGGGTAAACACAGGAGCAAGGCAACCCAGCTTGCGGAACACTTAAGTCAACATGGTGCATATTGTGGCGTAATACACGAACAAGGAACGAAGCCATACAAGTATAATCATATGCAAGAGGAAAGGCTTCATAAAGGAAGCCCCCAAGTAAACGGGGTATTTGAATTTGTGTGTCACAAACAAGGTTTTGACAAGGAAAGTTTTCCGCAAACGACTTTTTGTCAAAAAAGTGTAACACTTGGTAAAACCGAACAAAATTTAAAACCAAATGTTTTTGAGCACGAAAGCGACTTAGCTGGTTAATGTGCTCGGTGTGACATGGGCCGAGCTTGTAGCGGCTCAAGGTCCCAATTCCCAAGCCGGTCGTGACGTACCCAAGCGAAAAGCTCGACTTGATGAAGTGATAGCACGACAGTGCCGAAGTGCCGAGGCGAAGTTCCTGGTCCAGCCGAGGAGACGGAGTAGTTCGGCAGCGTGATAATGAAGCCCCCACGTCAGTCGACGTGTCGAAACAGGTCGGCATGGTGAACGTTAGTTTGATGAAGCAACGACGCGATGATGGCGACACAGGGTATCACACCATGGTGATGGTGGAACTGGGTTGATGGAGGCGAGAGGATGACTCCGTACGGCGAGGTGACTGCGTGACGCGGCAAAAAATTGATTGTCTGCACACATACGATAGTGCAAGGTAGAAGTAATAATGATAAAGTAAAAAATTCGTTGCATAATTAATATTTTAAGCAAAGCGAATAATAATAGCAATATGGCCTGTGCACCCGTCGAGGTATAGCTCTTTCGGTGATACCGAAGTCCTCGAGGCAGCTGAACATGTCGGTATGGTAATTCGACCAACAAGGTGTGCACACGAGCCAATTTATGCCGATTGGGACGACGACGTCGGTTTGCCGAACTAACCGCGTGACACAGTCGAAGTCGTTTACCTACACACAGGAAATAGTGCAGTCCAAAAATAATAATATAAATATACAAAAGATTCTCGCATGTTTAAAATACGCCAAGTAAATTGTTAAAAAGATGTAGCCTAGGCGCCTAGGTCGACATGATGACGTGACGGCGTTGTGGCGTGGCAGTGTCCACACAGGTGCCGACCCAGATGAGGGTGAGAGGCTGACCCGACCGACGCCACGTACAAGTGTCGACAAAATATTTCTGCAAAAATAGTGCAATGCAAGACAACAGAAAATGTTCCGCACGCCATAATTTTAGGGGCTGACCGAACAGTTAGGAAAAATAAAACCTGTTTGGGACTGTAGCATATTGATGCGAATAGACGAAGTAATCCATAATGAACTAGCAACGAGAACCAAATTTCTCTGATCTTTTACCGGATCCACCAATACATGAAAGCAATAGTACTGGATTTTGGGTACCGTGCTGCAAAACCAGTCCCAAATTGGTTACCAGTATTTTTGGTCTGTGTACCTTTTTAGTAGAAAGTAGCAGAGAACCAGGGGCCGACTAGATGTTGAATATGAAAAAGGAAAAGAACGAAGTCTCCCTGATGTGTGCTGCCATCGGGCTTAATGTTCGTCAGCGCAAAGCTGCGCATGCATGGTCCCCTCGGCTGGATTGCTCGCTTCTCCAAGAATTGCCAAGACGCGCGGGGTAGAATGTTTGCATGAGTTAGGTGTGCTGCTCGTCGCCGGAGCAAAGTCCGGATCCGACGTACCGCCTGACGGCGGGCGTCACCATCTTTATTTTTTATCTGATCTGACTGCAAACAAAATAAACGATGCGGGAGCGATGCTCGCCAAGGTGGCGCACACAAAGTAGATTTCCTGCCCATATGTAAATTGCCAAGCCAGAAGAAATAATAATAATGATAAACATCTTTGCATAATTAATTTTTGAAAACATATTGTTTAAAGGAATAATGGCCTGGGTGGTGACACAACGTGGTTGGTGGAGGGACGCGGCGACGACGTCGTTGTTGGTCCGAACCCGTGGGGCATCGGCTCAGGGCGTGTGGAACGACAATGCCAATACAACATAGCGATGAACCATGAACTCTCCAAACATAATCATTGGGGCCATACATTACCTGTGTAAAAAGGATAACACTGGCCGAAGTAATAATTCTCAAGAGAGAAGAAAAAGGTATTAAAATTAGTGCAGAGAGGTAGCATGGTAGTAATACGAGACTAGCCAAATTAAAGGCAGACAATGCAAAATCTAACGTAAAGTTTTTCCGACTACAGATGAATAACCGAACTCGCAAAGAATGCTTCAACTAGCACTACTAGGGTAGCACTTTGGGTCTGCTCCAACGGCCACCACGCAGAGTTGTAAGTAGTATTACCAATACTAGTATGCAAAAGGTGTAGGTCACTAAGCAAAGGGTAGACGAATAGCAAACTACTAGCCGAACGTGCAGAATACCTCCACATATAATTAAATAATGAATAAAGCAAAGAGAAAGGAATCTCCCTGTGGGCGCTGCGACCGAGCCCAACCTTTGCCGGCCTGGGGCACTTGCGCACAGCAAAAACAACGAGCCCGTACACGCGCAGGATGACTTTTATAGCAGCAGCGAGCTGTCTAATCATCTGTGATTTTTATGTTCCGGATGCAGCAAAGAATCAGCAGCATACACGCAGTTGATTTTGATTTGACATTGCACGACGGCCGCCACCATAGATCAAATCAGATTAGGAGTATAATACTGATTCTAGTTAGACCTGCGAACAAGAGATAGTACTGGCCAACAGATAACGTCCTCACATAGATTAAACGGAGATAAGTAGATTAGAAAAACAACACCTGGTTCATGTCGCCGCAGAAATTTCATCCTATCTGACCGACGAGTTCGGAACCGATGTAGATGAGGATGATTCATGGAACCGCAATGATCACCCAGCACGCTCTCAATGAAAGCACCAATGTCGGTTCTATATCCGGCGTATCTCGTAGTAGGGGTCCTAAGCTAGGTGTCTTGGAGCGATGGGTAACATGAGACGAGGAACACGGTGTTTACCCAGGTTCGGGCCCTCTCTAAGAGGTAAAACCCTACTCCTGCTTGATTATATTCGATGTGGGTATAGTACAGAGTACATGTATCTACCACGAGACTGTAGTAAATGAATATTAGATTGTCTATTGACTAGCCTAGCCTCGGTTTATATAACAAACCAGAGGCCTAGGGTTTAGGAGAGTCCTTGTCTTGTGCGCCAAGTCTCGTGAGATCTTCCTTGTATGCGGCACGGGCTGCCCGAAGTGGCCCATGAGTGAACCGCCATGGGGGGTCCTCGGCCCAATCCAGCTGGTCGGGAGACAACGTGGTGAGTACCCCGTAGTCCAGGACACCGTTAGCGGCGGCAGGTGGTAGGGGGGCGGGGGTGGCGGGGGCGCCGACGGGTGGCGGTGGTCGTCGGGGAGGAGGACAGAAACAGAGAGAGAGAGGGTGGGGTGGGGCTCGGCCGTTAGTTAGGTCAATTCTTTGTCGTCCGCCCTCCTTTGTCGTCTGCTTTTTTGCTTTTTGTTGTCAGCTAGCTGACGACAAAGAGGGGGCCGTTAGGTTTTTACTAAGCAGCTCGTTAGTGGGGCCCACCTCTCTCTTTGCCATCCGCCAGCTGACGGCAAAGATTCTTTGCCGTCCACTAGCAGACGGCAAAGAATTGGCTGATGGCAAAGACCTTCTTTGCCATCAGTCAGTTCTTTGCCGTCCATTTTATGTAAGCGGACGACAAAGACCTTCTTTGCCGTCAGCTAGCAGACGGCAAAGAACTGGCTGATGGCCAATTCTCTGATTCCAGTAGTGATGACTTATACATGTTCCTATGACCATGAGATTATGCAACTTTCGAATATCGGAGGAACACTTAGTGTGCTATCAAACGTCACAACGTTACTGGGTGATTATAAAGATGCTCTACAGGTGTCTCCGATGGTGTTTGTTGAGTTGGCATAGATCGAGATTAGGATTTGTCACTCCGATTGTCGGAGAGGTATCTCTGGGCCCTCTCGATAATGCACATCACTATAAGCCTTGCAAGCAATATGACTAAAAAGTTAGTTGCGGGATGATGCATTACGGAACGAGTAAAGAGACTTGCTGGTAACGAGATTGAACTAGGTATGATGATACCGACCATCGAATCTCGGGCAAGTAACATACCGATGACAAAGGGAACAACATATGTTGTTATGCGGTTTGACCGATAAAGATCTTCGTAGAATATGTAGGATCCAATATGAGCATCCAGGTTCCGCTATTGGTTATTGACCGGAGAGGTGTCTCGGTCATGTCTACATAGTTCTCGAACCCGTAGGGTCTGCACGCTTAACGTTCGATGACGATTTGTATTATGAGTTTATGTGATTTGATGACCGAAGGTTGTTCGGAGTCCTGGATGAGATCACGGAGACGAGGAGTCTCGAAATACTCGAGACGTAAAGATTGATATATTGGACCATGTTATTCGGACACCGGAAGTGTTCCGGATAGTTTCGGGTAAAAATGGAGTGCCAGAGGGGTTACCGGAACCCCCTGGGGGAACTAATGGGCCACCATGGGCCTTGTTGGAGAGAGAGGAGGGCCGCGAGGGCAGCCCCCCTGCAGTCCGAATTGGACAAGGGAAGGGGGGCAGCGCCCCCCTTTCATACTCCTTCTCCCTCTCCTTCCTTTTCCCAGACTGGTGGGACAAGAAGGTACAAGATAGAAGGCTTCCCCCCGTGTTCGGATGGGACTCTCCTTGGCGTGGAAGGCAAGCTTGGCGTTCGGATATGAAGATTCCTTTCTCTGTAAACCGTCTCTGTACAACCCTAACCCCCTCCGGTGTCTATATAAACTGGAGGGCTTAGTCCGTAGAGGCAATCATAATCTATCAGGCTAGACATCTAGGGTTTAGCTATTACGATCTCGAGGTAGATCAACTCTTGTAACCCCTATACTCATAAGAGTCAATCAAGAAGGAAGTAGGGTATTACCTCCATTAAGAGGGCCCGAACCTGGGTAAACATCGTGTCCCTGTCTCCTGTTACCTTCGATCCTCAGACGCACAGTTCGGGACCCCCTACCCGAGATCTGCCGGTTTTGACACCGACATTGGTGCTTTCATTGGGAGTTCCTCTGTGTTGTCGACTGAAGGATCGATGGCTTGCAACGATGCTGTTCTGGAGGAGACTTTCCTCCCCGGCCAGATCTTTGTGCTCGGCGGCTTCGCACTGTGTGCCAACTCGATTGGCCACCTTGAGCAGATCGATAGCTACGCCCCTGGTCATCGGATCAGTTTTGGGAACCTAAACTATGTCGCCGATATCCAAGGAGATTTGATCTTCGAAGGGTTTGCGGCCCCGATCACCGCTCTGGCCTTAGATCTAGTGCAGGCTGTCAGGTCCGAAGACGGGAGTCTAGAGCCCGCCAGACTCTCTGCGATTATGGAACTTGCTACCAGAGATACGGAGGGGACGACGTCATTGGCTAGCCCGAAGATGAACTGAACCCCCCTTGTCATTGAAGCACCGGACACTCCGCCGGACACTGAGTCCGAACTTTTGAGGTCCATGTCGAGCGGGCGCGGCTAGGCGGCTCTCACCCCGGCCAGCCCGACGGACTCTCGCTCCTCTGTCCAAAACTCACTCCTAAATGAGGCTCTGGACTTCATGCGATCCCTCGCCATTACCAAGGAATCGTCTCCGAACTACGCCCAACCAGGACTGGGGCTGAGAGCGGGGAATTTTTCGTCCCACCCACCACCCACTTCATAGCCACTGTCGAAGATTTAACCGACATGCTCGATTACGCCTCCGAAGACATCGACGGTATGGACGACGATGCCGGAATGAGCATGCCCAAATCCCGCCGTTCACCGGACGCTGGACGGCCACTTCCTCATTCGATGTGTACATGGTGGACACACCTAAAGAAGGCAACGGCGATGATGGGAAGGACCCAGTCGAGGACGAACCTCCTGAGATACCACCAAAGCGTCGACGTCAGCGGCGCCGCTCTAAATCGCGTCGCGGAAAAGATAGCAATACCGGCACCGGGGGAAATAATACTTCGGAGAACGCCGAAGAGCAAGAAGCCCCCATCGAACCAGCATCCGAACAGGATGATCGGGAGGACGGGCAAGTTGACCCTGACGAGCAAGCAGGGAACAAGGACTCGGAGGATAGCAACTATCTACCACTCTATGAAGATGACGTGAACCTCAGCGACGAATATTTCATCGTGCCAGAGGAACCCCTTGAACAAGAACGCTTTAAGCGCCCGTTAATCGCAACTGCGAGAAGCCTCAAAAAGAAGCAGCGACAACTCCAATCCGAGCAAGATACGCTCAATGACAGATGTACTAAAGTCCTAGCAGCGGAAGAATACAGCCTTGAACTCCCAACAAAGAGCTACCCGAAGCGCAAGCTGCTACCCCAATTTGACGATGAGGCCCTGGAGCCCATACTGCCACCGCGTGACACTGCTGACAGACCTGACCGACCACCACGCGGCCGGGACAGAGCGGCAACTCAAGCCTAACACCAGCCCGCACCACCTCGCCGTAGAGGCAGAGAAACGGTGGCTACAGGATACACTTATGACCTACGACAGGACCTGGATAATAGAGCCGGTCTGACAAGATCAATCTATGGATCGAGGGGGCGTGCCCCAACGCACAGGGACGGCCATCAGACCTGGCGGGACGGGCACAAGCTTGCACAAGCCGAAAACCATATACAGCCTTATCATACCAAATACTACATCGGCAGTCAAGCCCCCGAACACTATCAAACGAGTCCGGGCCACCCCACAGCACGACAGTCCAACTCGTCAGGAGGTCGACTAGCAATTCGGCCTCTGTCTCGGTCCCAACCGAATTGCGGCATATGTACCACGCGTACATCATTACGCGCTAAAGATACCATGGGCAAAGATGGAGGCATAGTAAAGATAAAGTCCAGAACACGGCTCGACCCTATCTGAACCCTCATATTTCCTTTCTCTTATTTTTATTTTTCCAGGTTCCTTACAACCCACATCACCTTTCGACGGTACTAAAGGCCCTTTTTGGGCCCATCATGAAAACCCGATCGTTGATCCTTTCGAAGGATAATACACCAAGGAGAAGAGCAGCGTAGACATGTGGCAGAGTATCTAAAGGATCCTTAAAGATCATTGTTTCCTTCTTTAGGACCCGTACATAGCTTTCCCTTGTGCTCGGCATTTAAAATAGCCTCGATGCTTATCGCATTATTTGTAAAAATACGTTTTGACGTATCAATCAGACTATAATGGAAACAGTTTCTCGCCCAACCTATTTGGTACTGGCTTATTTCTTAATTTGTATTCCTTCTTCTTTGTCCGATTGCTATGTACACCTCGGCTTGACTTAAATCGCCAGGGGCTCTGTTCGGCCACGTACATCTCTTGAAAATAAAATAAGTCTGAACACTTTTATAGTACAATGCGGCGTCACGAATATAGCACTATATGCATCGGCTCCGAATCATTTCTTTGGTCAATAGTTGGGTTGCCCAGCTCCTATGGTTACTGCCTTACGTTCCGCTCGTTCGGCTAAGGCAGTAAAGGGAGAACTACTGCGATTGTGTTTCTGGTTCATCAGGACAAACACCTCAGTATAGAAAGCCGAAAACTGACTGTCATGGTGCGGCGAGAGCTGGTCAGCTATTCGGATACCAATTACAAATCTCTTGCGATTTTTTCCGCATTACGCGAGGGACCAGTCTTCACCCGGTCAGGCGTCCACAGCACCCAAGATTCGGATAACCGAATAATACCAGGGGCTGCGCCTAAAATCTCATTGTCAAACTCATATGGCTAAGTGAGAGCGATAAAGCCACATAGTCTGATTGCCTGGTTCGCCGCACTAACACCTCCTTCAAGGACCAAATCGATGGGTCAAGTGTGTTCAGGTGCTATTCCGAACACCCCCGTACTACCTACGTGGGGACTGAAGCCGACGACTGGCCAACTCTCAGATACCGTAAACGGCCGCACAGGAGGAGAAGAATGTGAGGTAAAATAAGCAGCATATTATACATAAGACTTGTTTCATAATACAAAGTTCGGACAGCAAGGATACATTCATTCAAAAATAATGTCCTTCGAGCACTGGCCCTCTACAATGCGGGATCCTTCGAGGACGTCGCTAATATACCGCCCCAGCGTGCGGTGCTCTTTGCCTACGGGCGGTTCCTCGGTTGCAAACTTGACAGCGTTTGATACATCTCCAACGTATCTATAAGTTTTGATTGTTCCATGCTATTATATTATCTGTTTTGGATGTTTAATGGGCTTTAATATGCTATTTTATATTATTTTTGGGACTAACCTATTAATCGGAGGCCCAGTGCCAGTTGCTGTTTTTTTGCCTATTTCAGTGTTTCGCAGAAAAGGAATATCAAACGGAATCCAAACAGAACGAAACCTTCGCGAGGATCTTTTTTGGAATAAACGCAATCCAGGAGACTTGGAGTGGACGTCAAGGAAGCAACAAGGCGGCCACGAGGTAGGAGGGCGCGCCCAGGGGGTAGGCGCGCCATCACCCTCGTGGGCCCCTCGTAGCTCCATCGACCTACTTCTTTCACCTATATATACTCTTATACCTTGAAAACATCGAGGGGAGCCACGAAACCACTTTTCCACCGCAGCAACCTTCTGTACCCGTGAGATCCCATCTTGGGGCCTTTTTCGGCGATCTGCCGGAGGGGGATTCGATCACGGAGGGATTCTACATCAACACCATAGCCTCTCCGATGATGTGTGAGTAGTTTACCTCCGACCTTCGGGTCCATAGTTATTAGCTAGATGGCTTCTTCTCTCTCTTTGGATCTCAATGCAAAGTTCTCCTTGATCTTCTTGGAGATCTATTCAATGTAATTCTTTTTGCAGTGTGTTTGTCGAGATCCGATGAATTGTGGATTTATGATCAAGATTATCTATGAACAATATTTGATTCTTCTCTGAATTCTTATATGCATGATTTGATATCTTTGCAAGTCTCTTTGAATTATCGGTTTAGTTTGGCCTACTAGATTGATCTTTCTTGCAATGGGAGAAGTGCTTAGCTTTGGGTTCAATCTTGCGGTGTCCTTTCCCAGTGACAGTGGGGGCAGCAAGGCACGTATTGTATTGTTGCCATCGAGGATAAAAAGATGGGGTTTATATCATATTGCTTGAGTTTATCCCTCTACATCATGTCATCTTGCCTAATACGTTACTCTGTTCGTATGAACTTAATACGCTAGATGCATGCTGGATAGCGGTCGATGTGTGGAGTAATAGTAGTAGATGCAGAATCTTTTCGGTCTACTTGACACGGACGTGATGCCTATGTTTATGATCATACCTAGATATTCTCATAACTATGCGCTTTTCTATCAATTGCTCGACAGTAATTTGTTCACCCACCGTAAAATATGCTATCTTGAGAGAAGCCACTAGTGAAACCTATGCCCCCCGGGTCTATTTTACATCATATTAGTTTCCCGTCAACTTGCCAATTTCTATCGCCGTTTATTTTGCAATCTTTACTTTTCCAATCTATACAACAAAAAATACCAAAAATATTATCTTATCATCTTTATCAGATCTCACTTTTGCAAGTGGCCGTGAAGGGATTGACAACCCCTTTATCGCGTTGGTTGCAAGGTTCTTATTTGTTTATGCATGTACTAGGTGACTTGCGTGTAGTCTCCTACTGGATTGATACCCTGGTTCTCAAAAACTAAGGGAAATACTTACGCTACTTTGCTGCATCACCCTTTCCACTTCAAGGGAAAACCAACGCATGCTCAAGAGGTAGGAAGAAGGATTTATGTCACCGTTGCCGGGGAGATCTATGCTCAAGTCAAGACATACCAAGTACCCATCACAAACTCTTATCCCTCGCATTACATTATTTGCCATTTGCCTCTCGTTTTCCTCTCCCCCACTTCACCTTTGCCATTTTATTTGCCTCTTTTCTGTTTTCCTTTCTTTCGCCATGGCCGAATCAAAAAGGGCTAGGGGTTTTCCCCTGGGTTTTAATACTTTGGATAGTCCCTCTGTCCTTTCTAAGCTCACAAATAATTGTGCTATGGAAAGACCTACCGGGGTTATCAATGAAAGTTTGAATAATTTTGATGAGGATGATCCCGGAATATTTCGTTATTTACTTGATGAGTCTTTGAAAGATGCTTGGGATAGGTTATTAAGGATCCGAGCTAGCTATGTGCCCCAATATCAAATTGAGATATACTTAAAAAGCTTTTATGTTGGCTTACCCTTTTGTTTCAAGCAAGTTTTAGATTCTATTTTTGAAGAAGGTTTTCTCGAGGGGGATGCCATAGATACCTATGAAAAGATGAAAACTATATTTGGGCACCCCATGAGCGAGAAGGTTGAATCCACCTCCCTTTTGTGCTTTTATCAAAATGAAATTATCAAAGAGGTGAAAGCTAGCTTAGATGCAAATTTCTGTAGCGTGCTTAATCTTTCTTCCACCATTAATGGCCACATGCTCTCTCAAAATAGAAAGATAAATGCTATAGATAAGAATTTTTCTCTTTTCTTCCCCAATACCAAAGATGACAATACCTAGATCTATTCTTGCTTTTATGCCTAGCTAGGGGCGTTAAACGATAGCGCTTGTTGGGAGGCAACCCAATTTTATTTTTGTTTCTGTTTAGTAATAAATAATTCATCTAGACTCTTTTTAGATGTGGTTTTATGTTTTAATAAGTGTTTGTGCCAAGTAGAACCATTGGGATGACTTGGGGGAAGCCTTTGCGATCTTGCTGTAAAAAACAGAAACTTTAGCGCTCACGAGATTAGCTGCCATTTTTTACAGGAGAGTGATTTTAGGTTGATTCTTTTTTAAGATGATTAATAGACAAATTCCTCACGTCCACCAATTTATTTAAGAATTTTTGGAGTTCGAGAAGTATTTATTTGATCCAGATTGCTACAGACTGTTCTGTTTTTGACAGATTCTGTTTTTCGTGTGTTGTTTGCTTATTTTGATGAATCTATGGCTAGTATCGGGGGGGTATGAACCATAGAGAAGTTGGAATACAGTAGGTTTAACACCAATATAAATAAAGAATGAGTTCATTACAGTACCTTAAAGTGGTGGTTTATTTTCTTATACTAACGGAGCTCATGAGATTTTCTGTTTAAGTTTTGTGTTGTGAAGTTTTCAAGTTTTTGGGTAAAGATTTGATGAATTTTGGAACAAGGAGTGGCAAGAGCCTAAGCTTGGGGATGCCCAAGGCACACCAAGGTAAAATTCAAGGAAAAACAAAAGCCTAAGATTGGGGATGCCCAAGGCACACCAAGGTAAAATTCAAGGACAAACAAAAGCCTAAGCTTGGGGATGTCCCGGAAGGCATCCCCTCTTTCGCCTTCGTCTATCGGTAACTTTACTTGAGGCTATATTTTTATTCACCACATGGTATGTGTTTTGCTTGGAGCTTCTTTTATGATTTCAGTCTTTGCTTTTTAGTTTACCACAATCATCCTTGCTGTACACACCGTTTGGAGAGACACACATGAATCGGAATTTATTAGAATAATCTATGTGCTTCACTTATATCTTTTGAGCTAGATAATTTTGCTCTAGTGCTTCACTTATATCTTTTTAGAGCACGGTGGTGGTTTTATTTTATAGAAATTATTGATCTCTCATGCTTCACTTATATTATTTTGAGAGTCTTTTAGAACTGCATGGTAATTTGCTTTGGCTATAAAATTAGTCCTAATATGATAGGCATCCAGGATGGGTATAATAAGAACTTTCATATAAAGTGCATTGAATACTATGAGAAGTTTGATTCTTGATAATTGTTTGGAGATATGAAGATGGTGATATTAGAGTTATGCTAGTTGAGTAGTTGTAATTTGAGAGATACTTGTGTTAAAGTTTGTGATTCCCGTAGCATGCACGTATGGTGAACCGTTATGTGATGAAGTCGAAGCATGATTTATTTATCGATTGTCTTCCTTATGAGTGGCGGTTGGGGACGAGCGATGGTCTTTTCCTACCAATCTATCCCCCTAGGAGCATGCGCGTAGTACTTTGTTTTGATAACTAATAGATTTTTGCAATAAGTATGTGAGTTCTTTATGACTAATGTTGAGTCCATGGATTATACGCACTCTCACCCTTCCACCATTGCTAGCCTCTCTAGCACCGCACAACTTTCGCCGGTATAAAAAAAACCATCATTTACCTTCCTCAAAACAGCCACCATACCTACCTATTATGGCATTTCCATAGCCATTCCGAGATATATTGCCATCCAAGTTTCCACCATTCCGTTTATTAGGACACGCTCCATCATTGTCATATTGCTTTGCATGATCATGTAGTTGACATCGTATTTGTCGCAAAGCCACCTTAATAATTCTTTCATACATGTCACTCTTGATTCATTGCACATCTCGGTACACCGCTGGAGGCATTCACATAGAGTCATATTTTGTTCTAAGTATCGAGATGTAATTCTTGAGTTGTAAGTAAATAAAAGTGTGATGATCTTCCTTTTTAGAGCATTGTCCCAGTGAGGAAAGGATGATGGAGACTATGATACCCCCACAAGTCGGGATGAGACTCCGGACGAAAAAAAGAGGCCATAAAAAAAGGGAGAAAGGCCCAAATAAAAAAATGAGAGAAAAAGAGAGAAGGGGCAATGCTACTATCCTTTTACCACACTTGTGCTTCAAAGTAGCACCATGATCTTCATGATAAAGAGTCTCCTATTTTGTCACTTTCATATACTAGTGGGAATTTTTCATTATAGAACTTGGCTTGTATATTCCAATGATGGGCTTCCTCAAAATTCCCTAGGTCTTCGTGAGCAAGCAAGTTGGATGCACACCCACTTAGTTTCTTTTGTTGAGCTTTCATACACTTATAGCTCTAGTGCATCCGTTGCATGGCAATCCCTACTTGCTCACATTGATATCTATTGATGGGCATCTCCATAGCCCGTTGATACGCCTAGTTGATGTGAGACTATGTTCTCCTTTTTGTCTTCTCCACAACCACCATTCTATTCCACCTATAGTGCTATGTCCATGGCTCACGCTCATGTATTGCATGAAGATCGAAAAAGTTTGAGAACTGCTTGGCTTGTCATTGGGGTTGTGCATGATTTAATATTTTGTGTGATGAAGATAGAGCATAGCCAGACTATATGATTTTGTAGGGATAGCTTTCTTTGGCCATGTTATCTTGAGAAGACATGATTACTTTATTAGTATGCTTGAAGTTTTATTATTTTTATGTCAATATTAAAATTTTGTCTTGAATCTTTCGGATCTGAACATTCTTGCCACAATAAAGAAGATTACATTGAAAATTATGTTAGGTAGCATTCCACATCAAAAATTCTGTTTTTATCATTTACCTACTCGAGGACGAGCAGGAATTAAGCTTGGGGATGCTGATACGTCTCCAACGTATCCATAATTTTTGATTGTTCCATGCTATTATATTATTTGTTTTGGATGTTTAATGGGCTTTAAGATGCTATTTTATATTTTTTTTGGGACTAACCTATTAACCAGAGGCCCAGTGCCAGTTGCTGTTTTTTTGCCTATTTTAGTGTTTCGCAGAAAAGGAATATCAAACGGAATCCAAACGGAACGAAACCTTCGCGAGGATCTTTTTTGGAACAAACGCAATCCAGGAGACTTGGAGTGGACGTCAAGGAAGCAACGAGGCGGCCACGAGGTTGGAGGGCGCCCCCACCCTCGTGGGCCCCTCGTAGCTCCACCAACCTACGTCTTTCGCCTATATATACTCTTATACCCTGAAAACATCGAGGGGAGCCACGAAACCACTTTTCCACCGCCGCAACCTTCTGTTCCCGTGAGATCCCATCTTGGGGCCTTTTTCAGCGATCTGCCGGAGGGGGATTCGATCACGGAGGGATTCTACATCAACACCATAGCCTCTCCGATGATGTGTGAGTAGTTTACCTCCGACCTTCGGGTCCATAGTTATTAGCTAGATGGCTTCTTCTCTCTCTTTGGATCTCAATGCAAAGTTCTCCTTGATCTTCTTGGAGATCTATTCGATGTAATTCTTTTTGCAGTGTGTTTGTCAAGATCCGATGAATTGTGGATTTATGATCAAGATTGTCTATGAACAATATTTGATTCTTCTCTGAATTCTTATATGCATGATTTGATATCTTTGCAAGTCTCTTTGAATTATCGGTTTAGTTTGGCCTACTAGATTGATCTTTCTTGCAATGGGAGAAGTGCTTAGCTTTGGGTTCAATCTTGCGGTGTCCTTTCCCAGTGACAGTGGGGGCAGCAAGGCACGTATTGTATTGTTGCCATCGAGGATAAAAAGATGGGGTTTATATCATATTGCTTGAGTTTATCCCTCTACATCATGTCATCTTGCCTAATGCGTTACTCTGTTCGTATGAACTTAATACGCTAGATGCATGCTGGATAGCGGTTGATGTGTGGAGTAATAGTAGTAGATGCAGAATCTTTTCGGTCTACTTGACACGGACGTGATGCCTATGTTTATGATCATGCCTAGATATTCTCATAACTATGCGCTTTTCTATCAATTGCTCGACAGTAATTTGTTCACCCACCGTAAAATATGCTATCTTGAGAGAAGCCACTAGTGAAACCTATGCCCCCCGGGTCTATTTTACATCATATTAGTTTCCCGTCAACTTGCCAATTTCTGTCGCCGTTTATTTTGCAATCTTTACTTTTCCAATCTATACAACAAAAAATACCAAAAATATTATCTTATCATCTTTATCAGATCTCACTTTTGCAAGTGGCCGTGAAGGGATTGACAACCCCTTTATCGCATTGGTTGCAAGGTTCTTATTTGTTTGTGCAAGTACTAGGTGACTTGCGTGTAGTCTCCTACTGGATTGATACCTTGGTTCTCAAAAACTGAGGGAAATACTTATGCTACTTTGCTGCATCATCCTTTCCTCTTCAAGGGAAAACCAACGCATGCTCAAGAGGTAGCAGCGTTCATCTTCGCCCACTGCACCTTGACACAGGCGAAGGCCATCCGTGCACCTTCGATGCAGATCGACCGCTTCACAGCATCAAGCCGGGGGCAGGCACTGACCAGCCGCTTCACGAGCCCAAAGTAGCTGCTAGGTAGGGGTTCGGCGGGCCAAAGACAGATTATAAAATCCCTCAGGGCCAATCCGGCCACCCTATGCAGTTTGGTCAACTGCTTCAGCTGATCGCTGAGGGGCACGGGATGCTCTGGCGCAAGATATTGCAACCAGAACAGTTTTTCCATCGAGCTCCCCTCTTCGGCTTAGAAGAACTTCGCAGCATCAGCAATACTCCTGGGCAGGTCCGCAAACGCTCCTGGAAAACTCCAAATCCGGGTCAGTAAGATATACTTTCTTCTCACAAATTTGCTCTGCATGTTAAAGGCCTTACCCGCCGCAATCTGCTTTGCCTCTTGGATCTCCCGGCAGGCGCTTTGGGCTTCGGCCCGGGCCTCCTATGCACTTTGGAGGGCCTTTGAAAGTTCGGAACTTTGATCCGAAACCTTGCGCTCTAAGGACTCACATTTGGTTATCCTTGAGCTCTTGCTGGACTTCCTCCACCCTTGATTCATGTTTCAGGCGGGCGGCTTGTTCCTCCTCTGCCTCCTTCTTGGTTTCAGCCAGCGCGCTCTTGAGGGTCTTGACCTCGGACGCGTCAGCTATGAGAATAATTATAAAACTCATTCAGATAACAAATCAGAGTTGATATCATTTCAGACGTGTTTCGGCATCACATACCTTGCTTTTCCTCTAACTTCCGCCTCAGCTCAGACGCTTCGGCGGCATGGGAAGCTGATGCCTGCATTGTAGCCTGTTTGTTCAAATAGATATGTATGTTAATCTCCTGCGCGAGTTGTTAGACCTCTGTTCGGCCTTTCTTTGCGAACACCGAACAGAGTCTCAGGGGCTACTATCTATACACGGGCATTCCTCTTATAATGCTAAAAGGCATTACATCACATACCTCAAAGCCTCTTAGAAGGCTAGTGTAGGCCTCGTTCAATCCGCTTTTAGCGGACCGAACCTTTTCAACCACCGTACCCATAAGGGTACGATGTTCTTCGACAATGGTGGCGCTCTGAAGCGCTCCCACCAAAGTGTCCGGCGCCTCCGGATTGATAGAGGTCGCCGGTGGAGTAGGCGCGCCCCCTTCTTTTGAAGGAGGCTACTCATCTGACTCCGGAGCCATATGGGTCTCTGAAATGACATTTGGTTGGGCGCCAAATTGGACATGGCCCCCGTCTCCAGTCTCCATGGGGGTCGGTTCCCCCATGTTCTCGGCAGCAGGGGTATCACCCTTTGGCGTCGTCTTGGTGGCTTCCCTCACCTCTCCCTGTCCCGGAAGGGTCCTTCAGGACAACACCTCGGTGTTATCCGTAGCAGTAGAGGAGGAGGCTGGCGGAGGTGACTCGCTCTCCATCATGTTCGGACCCAGCGGATTCCCAAAAGACGAGGATCACTGGGGGAGGTCACGAGCCGGACTGCAACATGCAATTCAACGTGTTAAAACCACAAGGCGAAAAGCTGGATATATATACAGTTCCTTTGAATACTTACGATCCGGCCGGGGGCTTCGGCCTTGGGCGCCACTCGTGGACGTCATCGGCGTCCGTCTCAGAATGATCCGTAAGGGTGATTCTCCCTTTCTTGGACGCCTTCGTTTCTAGATCCACGGAAGCCGCCCTCTTCTTCTTTCCCCCTTAAGGGGGGAAGTTCTCTCTTCCTCCTCCTCTTCATCTTCGTCATGAGAGGAGAGAGTTTCGGTGTCTTCGGACACTACGTCCGAAGCGCCTTTACGGCCGAGGCCACCCTTGGCCTCCTTGCTCTTCTTCTTGGCCTTCTTTTCCGGTGCCTGATACGGCGCCCGGACCAGCATCCTCATCAACAAAGGAATGGCTGGGTCTTCGGGTAGCGGAGCCAGACAGTGAATCCACTTCGTCTTCTTCATCCAGCCCTTTGGGAAGAATGGAGAGCTTAGTATGCTCCTTGGACTTACGAAATAAGGTTACCAGAAAACTTACGAGAGTCGTTGCGTGAGTGCAGTCGAGGCTGAGGTCTTCGGTCGTTTTCGGCCATGTTTTTTGGGTCTTGAAAAGCAGCTTCCACATGTCTTCGTGCTTCGTGCCGAAGAACCTCTGCAGGGTCCGGGGACCGGTCGGGTCTAACTCCCACATATAATGAGTTTCACGTTGGCAGGGGAGAATCCGGCGAAAGAGCATCACCTGGATCACGCTGGCAAGACTGGTATTCTTGTCTACCATACTCTTGATGCGCTTCTGCAGCATCATCACCTCATCGGACGACGCCCAGTCCAGGCCTTTGTTGACCCAAGATGTCAGCCGCATTGGAGGCCCGGACTTGAACTCGGAAGGAGTGGCCCATGTGGAGTCACGAGGTTCCGTGACATAGAACCACTCCTGCTGCCATCCCTTCATGGTCTCCACGAAGGTACCCTTGGGCCAGGTGACGTTGGGAAGCTTGCTCACCATGGCGCCTCCGCACTCCGCGTGTTGGCCATCCATGTAACACCCCGGATGTAACTTTTCATATTTGTAACTCCAACTCTTGCCATTTTCGGCTTTGTGTTATGATATTCCCATCGTGGTCGGGTTTTTGTCTTTCGTTTTGCATTTTGTTCATGTCATGCATTTCATATCATGTCATCATGTACATCTCATTTGCATACGTGTTCGTCTCATGCATCCGAGCATTTTCCCCGTTGTCCGTTTTGCAATCCGGCACTCCCACATGCACCGGCGCACTCCTCTTGTTTCTTTTCGTGAGCGGGTGTTAAACGATCTCGGAATGGACCGAGGTTTGCCAAGTGGCCTTGCTACACCAACGGTAGACCACCTGTCAAGTTTCGTTCCATTTGGAGGTCGTTTGATGCTCCAACGGTTAACCGGGTAATCGCAAAGTCCTTTTGTGTGTTGCAGCCAAACACCCCTCCAAACAGCCCAATAACCCATCTAAGCCCCCTCCATGCTCTCGGTCGTTCGATCACGATCGTGTGGGCAAAACCGCACTCCATTTGGAGTCTCCTAGCTCCCTCTACCTATAAATAAGTGATCCTCCCGGATTTTTCACGCACACGAAACCCTAGCCCGCTCCCTCTCCGCCGCCGGACGCGTCCGTCCCGCGCCAGACGTTCCCGCCGCCACGCCCGCTCCAATCGGCGCGCGCCACGTGGCACGCCACCGCTCCCGCGCCGCCGGCCCGCCGCCAGGCCGAACCCGGGCCGCGCCTCTGCCCCGCGCGGCTCCCCGTTCCCGCATCGCCCGCGCCCCAGCGCCTCCCCGCCCGCGTCCCGACCGCCGACCGCCACCGCCGCACCTCTCGCGCCGGCGCCCGTCCCCGTCACCGGCCACCGCGGCCTCCGTCCGCATCTCCCACGCCTCCACGCCGCGCCGCCCTCGCCGTGGGACCCTCCCATGCCGGATCCGAGCTCGCCACCCTCCTCCTTCCCCATCTCCGGCGAGCGCCCCGGTGAACTTCGTAATCCGCGCCAGATCTAGATCTGAGAGGTTGACCCCGAAATTTCCCATAAGTCTTTTTCTGTTATATTATGTTGCTCTGTTCATCATGGCATATCTCACTGCATACTGCTCCGTTTTGCGTGCATGATATATCGAAATGTTCATCACGAGATGCTCTTCATTTTGTTCCATTGTGCCATGCTCGTTTGCGTCCATCTTGATGCCCAAATCTCTGATGCAAGAGTGTTATATGATCTTTACTGCTGTTACTTATCAGAACTTGATGTTTTGTTATTTTTGTTGCATTTGATGTGTGCATCTTATGGGCATGAGCTCTACAGGTGTTTTGATCTATGCCATGTCATATTTACAGAGGTGTATGCCATGTAGTTTTGTGATCTATGTGGTTACTAGAACAAGCATGCAAACTAGGCTTCGTGATGTTTCTGTTTTCAGGGACTTAGGATTTTGCTAAGTCTTTTACCTGCCGTTATTTTGTTACCATGTATCCATGTAGCTACAGAGAGATCCATGTTTCTTTTGGGTATGTTCAGTAAGGATGTTTTGTAGATATAGTTGTGCTCTATGCATCCATGCCCCTGGTTGCAATTATGGAGTGCCCTAGCATGTCTTAATCTTGCTCTACTTTTGCTATAAAATGTTCCTGGCAGAATGTTAACATGATATTCAATTTTGCCAAGGTTGTTGTAGTTGATTCATACATGCTATGAACTTGCTCTTGTCATGGTTAGCTTCCTAAACATGCCATCTTGCTGTAGGTATGTTTGTTTTGTCATGCATTGCTTTGTGATGAGTGAATAGAGCTCACAAAGATGCCTTCATAATTCTGTTAATTCAATGCTCTGTTTTTTGCTGTCTGAAACCAGTTAACGAAACTTGCTATGTTTACGTGGGTGCCATCATATCTTCTGTGCCTTTTGGGCTCATGGTCAGTAAGGGACTTTTGTTCTATGTATTTAGTAGATTCATGCCATGCCTTGTTTTGCTATGTTCAGTTCCTGTAGCATGTTGTTTGCTTGCTCTGAACATTGCTACCTGATGCTGTTTATGCCATGTCTGTGAAGCTGATATCTTTTGCACATTTGTCATGCTTGTTTGAACCTGTTATTTTGTGATCTAGCCGTAGTTCAGTGTTCATATTTTGTCAAGCATCTCTTGTAGATTACTGCGATATGCTTTGATGCTATGTTGGGGTGCTGTAGCATAGTTACTTGATGTATTCTAAGTGCTATCACGCTGTTAATCGCAGAATCGTGTCATTCTTGTTTTGCTTGCCATTTGCAAACCGTGCATCCGTTCCCGGTGATCTTAATATCGATTTCGACCGAAATCATCTCATCTTTCCAGTGGCATACATGGTTTGCCAAGTTGATGCCTTCATCATCCTTTTTCTTCCGGAGCACGCATATGCATCGCATATCATATCTCGCATATTATGCATGTTTTGCATCATGTTGCTTGTGCATTTCCCGTGATTGATTGTGGTTCAATTGCTTGTGTTCTTGCTGTGGGTAGAGCTGGGAGACGAGTTCGTGAACGAGGAACCTGTTGAGTACGCTTACGAGGATCAAGCTTTCGACAACTCTGAGAACCTTGCAGGCAAGATGACCATACCCTCGAAATCACTTCTATCTTTGCTTTGCTAGTTGTTCGTTCTATTGCCATGCTGCGCTACCTACCACTTGCTATATCATGCCTCCCATTATTGCCATGTCAAGCCTCTAACCAACCTTTCCTAGCAAACCGTTGTTTGGCTAAGTTACCACTTTTGTTCAGCCCTTCTTATAGCGTTGCTAGTTGCAGGTGAAGTTGAAGTTTGGTTCCATGTTGGAACATGGATATTTTGGCATATCACAATATCTCTTATTAAATTAATGCATCTATATATTTGGTAAAGGGTGGAAGGCTCGGCCTTATGCCTGGTGTTTTGTTCCACTCTTGCCGCCCTAGTTTCCGTCATACCGGTGTTATGTTCCTGGATTTTTGCGTCCCTTACGCGGTTGGGTGATTTATGGGACCCCCTTGACAGTTCGCCTTGAATAAAACTCCTCCAGCAAGGCCCAACTTTGGTTTTAACATTTGCCACCTAAGCCTTCTTCCATTGGGTTTTCGCGAGCCCGAGGGTCATCTTTATTTTAACCCCCCCCCCCCGGGCCAGTGCTCCTTCGAGTGTTGGTCCGAACCGAGCCGCCTGCGGGGCCACCTCGGAGAAACTCGAAGTCTGGCTTTACTCGTAGCCTGTCTCATCCGGTGTGCCCTGAGAATGAGATATGTGCAGCTCCTATCGGGATTTGTCGGCACAGTCGGGCGGCTTTGCTGGTCTTGTTTTACCATTGTCGAAATGTCTTGTAAATCGGGATTCCGAGACTGAGCGGGTCTTCCTGGGAGAAGGTTTATCCTTCGTTGACCGTGAGAGCTTATAATGGGCTAAGTTGGGACACCCTGCAGGGTATTATCTTTCGAAAGCCGTGCCCGCGGTTATGAGGCAGATGGGAATTTGTTAATGTCCGGTTGTAGAGAACTTGACACTTGACTTAATTAAAATACATCAACCGTGTGTGTAGCCGTGATGGTCTCTTTTCGGCGGAGTCCGGGAAGTGAACACGGTTTGAGTTATGCATGAACGTAAGTAGTTTCAGGATCACTTCTTGATCATTTCTAGCTTCGCGACCGTTGCGTTGCTTCTCTTCTCGCTCTCTTTTGCGTATGTTAGCCACCATATATGCTTAGTGCTTGCTGCAGCTCCACCTCATTACACCATCTTTTCCTATAATCTTAAATAGTCTTGATCTCGCGGGTGTAAGATTGATGAGTCCTCGTGACTCACAGATTCTACCAAAACAGTTGCAGGTGCCGATGATACCAGTGCAGAGGACGCAACCGAGCTCAAGTGGGAGTTCGACGAGGAACGTGGTCGTTACTATGTTTCTTTTCCGGATGATCGGTAGTGGAGCCCAGTTGGGACGATCGGGGATCTAGCATTTGGGGTTATCTTATTTTCATTTGGATTTGACCGTAGTTGGTCTATGTGTGGATTTTGGATGATGTATGAATTAATTTATGTATTGTGTGAAGTGGCGATTGTAAGCCAACTCTCGTTATCCCATTCTTCTTCATTACATGGAATTGTGTGAAGATGACCCTTCTTGCGACAATACCTACAATGCGGTTATGCCTCTAAGTCGTGCCTCGACACGTGGGAGATATAGCCGCATTGTGGGCGTTACAATCCACCACTTTTGGCTTCACATTGAAGACCTTGAGCTATAGGCCGAAGTGGGGGATGCTGAGGAATGCCTCGCATACGACGATGAACGCCGAAATGTTGAGGAAGGAATTCGGGGCTAGATCATGGAAATCTGGACCGTAGTAAAACATGAGACCGCGGACGAAAGGATGAAGGGGAAATCCTAGTCCGTGAAGGAAATGGGGGATGAATACTACCCTCTCATTAGGCTCCAGAGTGGGGACGATCTGCTTCTTGGCAGGAAGCCAGTGGGCAATTTCCTTTACTAGGTACCCCGCTTCCCAGAGCTCCTGGATGTTCCCCTCCATGATGGAGGAGGCCATCCATTTGCCCTGCGCTCCAGATCCAGACATGGCTGGAATGTTTGCGAGGGACGAAAAAGATTGAGACTTGCGCGCTGGAGCTTGAGGGTGGATAGGCTGAGGAGGGAGAAGGAGTGGGGTAAAAAGGTGGATCCTTATCTCCTTATAAAGGCACCGAATATCAAGCGTCCCCCCACAAGCCTTAAAGCTCACCTATTCCCAAGGGGTCGTGCGAACGGCACGGTTGGATTTCCCAAGCATGTATTGATGAGAATCCCGTAATAAGGGGACACGATCTCTACTTTGACAAGACGTGTCACCGGAGGCTGCGTCTCGAAACGTGAAACGGGAGGTCAAAAAACGATTCGAAATAATGAAGTGGCCAGACGTAACATCCCATCAGCAAAACTCTTTGAAGTGTTCGGAGGAGGAACCCGCCTTGCAATGCCGAAGACAATCTGCGTGCTGGATACATCATCATTGAAGCCTGGTTCAGGGGCTACTGAGGGAGTCCTGGATTAGGGGGTCCCCGGGCGTCCGGGCTATGTGACGTGGGCCGGACTGGTGGGCCAAGAAGGTACAAGATAGAAGGCTTCCCCCCGTGTCCGGATGGGACTCTCCTTGGCGTGGAAGGAAAGCTTGGTGTTCGGATATGAAGATTCATTTCTTTGTAAACCGACTCTGTACAACCCTAACCCCCTCCAGTGTCTATATAAACCGGAGGGCTTAGTACATAGAGGCAATCATAATCGATCAGGCTAGACATCTAGGGTTTAGCTATTACGATCTCGAGGTAGATCAACTCTTGTAACCCCCATACTCATCAAAGTAAATCAAGAAAGAAGTAGGGTATTACCTCCATTAAGAGGGCCCGAACCTGGGTAAACATCGTGTCCCTGTCTCCTGTTACCTTCAATCCTCAGACGCACAGTTCGGGACCCCCTACCCGAGATCTGCCGGTTTTGACACCGACAGGGGGCACCCTAGAACACACAAGTTGATCTTTTAGCCGTGTGTGGTACCCCCCTCCACAGTTACACACCTCGGTCATATCGTCGTAGTGCTTAGGCGAAGCCCTGCGCCGGTAACTTCAACATCACCGTCACCACGCCATCGTGCTGACGGAACTCTCCTTCGGCCTCAACTGGATCAAGAGTTTGAGGGACGTCACCGAGCTAAACGTGTGCTGATCGCGGAGGTGCCGTACGTTCGGTACTTGGATCGGTTGGATCACGAAGACGTTCGACTACATCAATCGTGTTACTAAACACTTCCTCTTTTGGTCTATGAGGGTACGTGGACACACTCTCCCCGCTTGTTGCCATGCATCACCTAGATAGATCTTGCATGATCGTAGGTAAATTTTTTGAAATACTGCATTCTGCAACAGTGGTATCAAAGCCAGGTCTATGCGTAGATGTTATATGCACGAGTAGAACACAAAGAGTTGTGGGCGATAATAGTCATACTGCTTACCAGCATGTCATACTTTGATTCGGCGGTATTGTTGGATGAAGCGGCCCAGACCGACATTACATGACCGCGTTCATGAAACTGGTTCTACCGCCGTGCTTCGGACACAGGTGGCTAGTGGGTGTCTATTTCTCCAACTTTAGTTGAATTGAGTTTGACTACGCCCGGTCCTTGTTGAAGGTTAAAACAGCACACTTGATGAAAAATCGATGTGGTTTTGATGCGTAGGTAAGAACGGTTCTTGCTAGAAGCCCGTAGCAGCCACATAAAACTTGCAACAACAAAGTAGAGGACGTCTAACTTGTTTTTGCAGGGCTTGCTGTGATGTGATATGGTCAAGACGTGATGATATATAAATTGTTGTATGAGATGATCATGTTTTGTAACAGTTATCGGCAACTGGCAGGAGCCATATGGTTGTCGCTTTATTGTATGAAATGCAATCGCCATGTAATTGCTTTACTTTATCACTAAGTGGTAGCAATAGTCGTAGAAGCAATAGTTGGCGAGACGACAACGATGCTTCGATGGAGATCAAGGTGTCAAGCCAGTGACGATAGTGATCATGACGGTGCTTTGGAGATGGAGATCAAAGTCACAAGATGATGATGGCCATATCGTATCACTTTATTTGATTGCATGTGATGTTTATCTTTTTATGCATCTTATTTCGCTTAGTATGATGGTAGCATTATAAGATGATCTCTCACTAAATTTTCAAGGTACAAGTGTTCTCCCTGAGTATGCACCGTTGCTACAGTTCGTCGTGCCGAGACACCACGTGATGATCGGGTGTGATAAGCTCTATGTTCACATACAATGGGTGCAAGTCAATTTTGCACACGCAGAATACTCGGGTTAAACTTGATGAGCCTAGCATATGCAGATATGGCCTCGGAACACTGAGACCGAAAGGTCGAGCGTGAATCATATAGTAGATATGATCAACATAGTGATATTCACCATTGAAAACTACTCCATCTCACGTGCTGATCGGACATGGTTTAGTTGATATGGATCACGTGATCACTTAGATGATTAGAGGGATGTCTATCTAAGTGGGAGTTCTTAAGTAATATGATTAATTGAACTTTAATATATCATGAACTTAGTAATTGATAGTATTTTGCATGTCTATGTTGTTGTAGATAAATGGCCCGTGCTACTCTTCCTTTGGATTTTAATGCGTTCCTAGAGAAAGCTAAGTTGAAAGATGATGGTAGCAACTACACGGACTGGGTCCGTAACTTGAGGATTATCCTCATTGCTGCACAGAAGAATTACATCCTGGAAGCACCGCTAGGTGCAAGACCCGGTGCAGGAGCAACGCCGGACGTTATGAACGCCTGGCAGAGCAAAGCTGATGACTACTCGATAGTTCAGTGTGCCATGCTTTACGGCTTAGAACCGGTACTTCAACGACGTTTTGAACATCATGGAGCCTATGAGATGTTCCAAGAGTTGAAGTTGATATTTCAAGCAAATGCCCGGATTGAGAGATATGAAGTCTCCAATAAGTTCTATAGCTGCAAAATGGAGGAGAATAGTTCTGACAGTGAATATATACTCAGAATGTCTGGGTACCACAACCGCTTGACTCAACTGGGAGTTAATCTTCCGGTTGATAGTGTCATTGACAGAGTTGTTCAATCACTGCCATCAAGCTACAAAAGTGTCGTGATGAACTATAATATGCAAGGGATGGATAAGACAATTCCCGAGCTCTTCGCGATGCTAAAGGCTGCGGAGGTAGAAATCAAGAAGGAGCATCAAGTGTTGATGGTTAACAAGACCACTAGTTTCAAGAAAAAGGGCAAAGGGAAGAAGGGAACTTCAAGAAGAATGATAAGCAAGTTGCTGCTCAAGTGAAGAAGCCCAAGTCTGGACCTAAACCTGAGACTGAGTGCTCCTACTGCAAAGGGACTGGTCACTGGAAGCGGAACTGCCCCAAGTATTTGGCGGATAAGAAGGATGGCAAAGTGAATGGTATATTTGATATACATGTTATTGATGTGTACCTTACTAATGCTCGTAGTAGCGCCTGGGTATTTGATACTAGTTCTGTTGCTCATATTTGCAACTCAAAACAGGGGCTACGGATTAAGCGAAGATTGGCTAAGGACAAGGTGACGATGCGCGTGGTCCAAAGTCGATGTGATCGCCGTCGGCACGCTACCTCTACATCTACCTTCGGGATTAGTTTTAGACCTGAATAATTGTTATTTGGTGCCAGCGTTAAGCATGACCATTATATTTGGATCTTGTTTGATGCGAGACGGTTATTCATTTAAATCAGAGAATAATGGTTGTTCTATTTATATGAGTAATATCTTTTATGGTCATGCACCCTTGATGAGTGGTATATTTTTTGTTGAATCTCGATAGTGGTGATACACATATTGATAGTATTGAAGCCAAAAGATATAAGTTTAATAAAGATAGTGCAACTTATTTGTGGCACTGCCGTTTAGGTCATATTGGTGTAAAGCGCATGAAGAAACTCCATGCTGATAGGGCTTTTGGAATCACTTGATTATGAATCACCTGATGCTTGCGAACCATCCCTCATGGGCAAGATGACTAAGATTCCGTTCTCCGGAACAATGGAGCGAGCAACAGACTTGTTGGAAATAATACATACTTATGTATGTGGTCCGACGAGTGTTGAGGCTCACGGCGGGTATCGTTATTTTCTGACCTTCACAGATGATTTGAGCAGATATGGGTATATCTACTTGATGAAACATAAGTCTAAAACATTTGAAAAGTTCAAAGAATTTCAGAGTGAAGTGGAAAATCATCGTAACAAGAAAATAAAGTTTCTACGATCTGATCGTGGAGGTGGATATTTGAGTTACGAGTTTGGTCTTCATTTGAAACAATGCGAAATAGTTTTGCAACTCACGCCACTCAGAACACCACAGCGTAACGGTGTGTCCGAACTTCCTAACCGCACTTTATTAGATATGGTGCGATCTATGATGTCTCTTACTAATTTACCGCTATCGTTTTGGGGTTATGCTTTAGAGACGGCTCCATTCACGTTAAATAGGGCACCATCTAAATCCGTTGAGACGACACCATATGAACTGTGGTTTGGCAAGAAACCCAAGTTGTCGTTTCTTAAAGTTTGGGGCTGCGATGCTTATGTGAAAAATCTTCAACCTGATAAGCTCGAACCCAAATCGCAGAAATGTGTCTTCATAGGATACCCAAAGGAGACTGTTGGGTACACCTTCTATCACAGATCCGAAGGCAAGATATTCGTTGCTAAGAATGGATCCTTTCTAGAGAAGGAGTTTCTCTCGAAAGAAGTGAGTGGGAGGAAAGTAGAACTTGATGAGGTAATTGTACCTGCTCCCTTATTGGAAAGTAGTTCCTCACAGAAATCAGTTCCAGTGATTCCTACACCAATTAGTGAGGAAGCTAATGATGATGATAATGAAACTTCTCATCAAGTTACTACCGAACCTCGTAGCTCAACCAGAGTAAGATCCGCACCAGAGGGGTACGGTAATCCTGTTCTGGAGGTCATGTTACTTGACCATGACGAACCTACGAACTATGAGGAAACGATGATGAGCCCAGATTCCGCGAAATGGCTTGAGGCCATGAAATCTGAGATGGGATCCATGTATGAGAACAAAGTATGGACTTTGATTGACTTGCCTGATGATCGGCAAGCCATAGAAAATAAATGGATCTTCAAGAAGAAGACCAACGCTGACAGTAATGTTACTGTCTACAAAGCTCGACTTGTTGCAAAAGGTTTTCGACAAGTTCAAGGAGTTGACAACGATGAGACTTTCTCACCCGTAGCGATGCTTAAGTCTGTTCGAATCATGTTAGCAATTGTCGCATTTTATGATTATGAAATTTGGTAAATGGACGTCAAAACTGCATTCCTGAATGGATTTCTAGAAAAAGAGTTGTATATGATGCAACCAGAAGGTTTTGTCGATCCAAAGGGTGCTACTAAAGTGTGCAAGCTCCAGCGATCCATTTATGGACTGGTGCAAGCCTCTCGGAGTTGGAATAAGCGGTTTGATAGTGTGATCAAAGCATATGGTTTTATACAGACTTTTGGAGAAGCCTGTATTTACAAGAAAGTGAGTGGGAGCTCTGTAGCATTTCTAATATTATATGTGGATGACATATTGTTGCTTGGAAATGATATATAATTTCTGGATAGCATAAAAGGATACTTGAATAAGAGTTTTTCTATGAAAGACCTCGGTGAAGCTGCTTACATATTAGGCATCAAGACGCTTAATTGGACTTTCACACAGCACCATACCTTGATAAGATTTTGAAGAAGTTCAAAATGGATCAGTCAAAGAAAGGGTTCTTGCCTGTGTTACAAGGTGTGAAGTTGAGTAAGACTCAATGCCCGACCACTGCAGAAGATAGAGAGAAAATGAAAGTCATTCCCTATGCATCAGCCATAGGTTCTATCATGTATGCAATGTTGTGTACCAGACCTGATGTGCGCCTTGCTATAACTATAGTAGGGAGGTACCAAAGTAATCCAGGAGTGGATCATTGGACAGCGGTCAATAACATCCTGAAATACCTAAAAAGGACTAAGGATATATTTCTCGTTTATGGAGGTGACAAAGAGCTCGTTGTAAATGGTTACGTCGATGCAAGCTTTGACACTGCTCCGGATGACTCTAAGTCACAAACCGGATACGTATTTATATTGAATGGTGGAGCTGTAAGTTGGTGCGGTTCCAAACAGAGAGTCGTGGCGGGATCTACGTGTGAAGCGGAATACATAGCTGCTTCGGAAGCAGCAAATGAAGGAGTCTGGATGAAGGAGTTCATATCCGATCTAGGTGTCATTCGTAGTGCATCGGGTCCAATGAAAATCTTTTGTGACAATACTGGTGCAATTTCCTTGGCAAAGGAATCCAGATTTCACAAGAGAACCAAGCACATCAAGAGACGCTTCAATTCAATCCGCAATAAAGTCAAGGAGGGAGACATAGAGATTTGCAAAATACATACGGATCTGAATGTTGTAGACCCGTTGACTAAGCCACTCTCACGAGCAAAACATGATCAGCACCAAGACTCCATGGGTGTTAGAATCATTACTATGTAATCTAGATTATTGACTCTGGTGCAAGTGGGAGACTGAAGGAAATATGCCCTAGAGGCAATAATAAAGTTGTTATTTATATTTCCTTATATCATGATTAAATGTTTATTATTCATGCTAGAATTGTATTAACCAGAAACTTAGTACATGTGTGAATACATAGACAAACAGTGTGTCCCTAGTATGCCTCTACTAGACTAGCTCGTTAATAAAAGATGGTTAAGTTTCCTAGCCATAGACATGTGTTGTCATTTGATGAACGGGATCACATCATTAGAGAATGAAGTGATGGACAAGACCCATCCATTAGCTTATCACTATGATCGTTTAGTTATTGCTATTGCTTTCTTCATGACTTATACATGTTCCTTTGACTATGAGATTATGCAACTCCTGAATACCGGAGGAACACTTCGTGTGCTATCAAACGTCACAACATAACTGGGTGATTATAAAGATGCTCTACAGGTGTCTCCGATGGTGTTTGTTGAGTTGCATAGATCGAGATTAGGATTTGTCACTCTGATTGTCGGAGAGGTATCTCTGGGACCTTTCAATAATGCACATCACTATAAGCCTTGCAAGCAATATTACTAAAGAGTTAGTTGCGGGATGATGCATTACAGAACGAGTAAAGAGACTTGCCGGTAACGAGATTGAACTAGGTATGATGATACTGACGATCGAATCTCGGGCAAGTAACATACCAATGACAAAGGGAACAACGTATGTTCTTATGTGGTTTGACCGATAAAGATCTTCGTAGAATATGTAGCAGCCAATATGAGCATCCAGGTTCCGCTATTGTTTATTGACCGGAGAGGTGTCTCGGTCATGTCTACATAGTTCTCGAACCCGTAGGGTCCGCACGCTTAACGTTCGATGACGATTTGTATTATGAGTTTATGTGATTTGATGACCAAAGGTTGTTCGTAGTCTCGGATGAGATCACGAACATGACCAGGAGTCTCGAAATGGTCGAGACATAAAGATTGATATATTGGACCGTGTTATTCGGACACCAGAAGTGTTCCGGATAATTTCGGGTAAAAATAGAGTGCCGGAGGGGTTACCACGCTCCTAATGCGCGTTTGAAGCGCTGTCAGCTCGTCCGACGAAGACCAGTCCAGGCCCTTCTCTAGCCAGGAGGGGAGCCACATTGGGGCTCCGGACTGGAATTCGGGAGCCGCAGCCCAAGTGGCGTCGCGAGGCTCAGTGACATAGAACCACTGCTGTTGCCACCCTTTGACGGTCTCCACGAAGGTACCTTTGCGCCATGTGACGTTGGGAATATTGCTCACCATGGCGCCTCCGCACTCTGCGTGTTGGCCACCCACCAGCTTCAGCTTCACATTGAAGATCTTTAGCCACAATCCTAAGTGGGGTGGGATGCGGAGGAAGGCCTCGCACACGACAATGAATGCCGAGATGTTGAGGAAAGAGTTGGGGGCCAGATCATGGAAATCCACCCCGTAGTAGAATATGAGTCCGCGGACGAATGGGTGGAGAGGGAATCCTAGTCCGTGGACGAAGTGGGGGATGAATACTACCCTCTCATGGGGCTCTGGGTGGGGATGATCTGCCCCGTTGCGGGAAGTCGATGGGCGATCTCCTGGGCTAAGTACCTAGCCTTCCGAAGGTCGGTGATGTCCTTCTCCTTGACGGAGGAGACCATCCACTTGCCTTGCGCTCCAGATCCGGACATGGTCGGAGTGCTTTTTTGAGGTGGAAAGGATGGAGGCTTGGGCGCTGGAGCTCTAGAATGGATGGGCAGAGAGAGAGAAGGCGTGGGTGAAAGGGGTGAATCCTTATCTCCTGATAAAGGCAGCGAATATCAAGCGCCTCCCCACTCGCCTTCAAACTCGCCTATTCCCCAAAGGCTGTGTAGATGGCACAGATGGATTACCCACGCCCGTATTGATGAGAATCCTGCAATAAGGGGACACGATCTCTGCTTTGACAAGACGTGCCAATAAAACCGCATCTTGAAACATGTAGCGAAAGGCTAAAAAACGACTCGAAATAATGACCGGGCGGCGACGTGATGTCACGCTATAAAAGTTGTCAGTGGATTGGACTCATGAGATATTTATACTCTCTACGTGTGGGTGTGGTGTTTGTTTTACAGAGCTGGACACGTTCTCTGTGTTCGCGAGCTGCTTTGGAGTATTCAGAGGAGGAACCCGCCTTGCAATGCCGAACACAATCTGCGCGCCGGACACATCGTCATTGAAGCCTGGTTCAGGGGCTACTGAGGGAGTCCTGGATTAAGGGGTCCTCGGGCGTCCGGCCTATGTGACGTGGGCCGAACTGATGGGCCGTGAAGATACAAGACAGAATACTCCCTCCCGTGTCCGGATAGGACTCTCCTTTGCGTGGATGGCAAACTTGGCGTTCGGATATGAAGGTTCCGTTCTCTGTAACCGACTTTGTACAAACCTAGTCCCCTCCGGTGTCTATATAAACTGGAGGGGTTAGTCCGTAGGGCCAATCATAATCAGACAGGCTATATTTCTAGGGTTTAGCCATTACGATCTCGTGGTAGATCAACTCTTGTAATCCTCATATTCATCAAGATCAATCAAGTAGGAAGTAGGGTATTACCTCCATCAAGAGGGCTCGAACCTGGGTAAACATCGTGTCCCCCGTCTCCTGTTACCATCGACCCTAGACACACAGTTCGGGACCCCCTACCCGAGATCCACCGGTTTTGACACCGACATTGGTGCTTTCATTGAGAGTTCCACTGTGTCGTCACCAGGAGGTTCGATGGCTCCATCCATCATCTACACCAACGCGGCCCTAGAGGAGGTCTTTCTCCCCGGCCAAATTTTCGTATTCAGCGGCTTCGCACTGCGAGCCAACTTGTTTGGCCATCTAGAGCAGATTAACAGCTATGCCCCAGGCCACCAGATTAGCTTTGGAAATCTAGACTATGTCGCTGATATCCGAGGAGACTTGATCTTCCAAGGGTTCACGACCCCAACCTCCGCTGTGCCCTTAGATCCAGAGCGCATCGCCAGCTCCGAAGACGGGATTACTGAGTCCGCCGGATTGTCTGCGGCCATTAAGCCCGGCACGGGAGGGCCGGAGGGAGTAGTTGAAGGAAATATGCCCTAGAGGCAACAATAAAGTTATTATTTATTTCCTTATATCATGATAAATGTTTATTATTCATGCTAGAATTGTATTAACCGGAAACATAATACTTGTGTGAATACATAGACAAACAGAGTGTCACTAGTATGCCTCTACTTGACTAGCTCGTTGATCAAAGATGGTTATGTTTCCTAGCCATTGACATGCGTTGTCATTTGATTAACGGGATCACATCATTTGGAGAATGATGTTGATTGACTTGACCCATTCCGTTAGCTTAGCACTCGATCGTTTAGTATTCTGCTATTGCTTTCTTCATGACTTATACATGTTCCTATGACTATGAGATTATGCAACTCCCGTTTACCGGAGGAACACTTTGTGTGCTACCAAACGTCACAACGTAACTGGGTGATTATAAAGGTGCTCTACAGGTGTCTCCGAAGGTACTTGTTGGGTTGGCGTATTTCGAGATTAGGATTTGTCACTCCGATTGTCGGAGAGGTATCTCTGGGCCCACTCGGTAATGCACATCACTATAAGCCTTGCAAGCATTGCAACTAATGAGTTAGTTGCGGGATGATGTATTACGGAATGAGTAAAGAGATTTGCCGGTAACGAGATTGAACTAGGTATTAAGATACCGACGATCGAATCTCGGACAAGTAACATACCGATGACAAAGGGAACAACGTATGTTGTTATGCGGTTTGACCAATAAAGATCTTCGTAGAATATGTAGGAGCCAATATGAGCATCCAGGTTCCACTATTGGTTATTGACCGGAGACATGTCTCGGTCATGTCTACATAGTTCTCGAACCCATAGGGTCCGCACGCTTAAAGTTCGATGACGGTTATATTATGAGTTTATGTGTTTTGATGTACCGAAGGTAGTTAGGAGTCCCAGATGTGATCACGGACATGACGAGGAGTCTCGAAATGGTCGAGACATAAAGATTGATATATTGGAAGCCTACATTTGGATATCGGAAGTGTTCCGGGTGAAATCGGGATTTTACCGGAGTACAGGGGGTTACCCGAACCCCCCCCCCCCCCGGGGGGGGGGGGTTAATGGGCCAAGATGGGCCTTAGTGGAGAAGAGGAGGGGCGGCCAGGGCAGGCCGCGCGCCCCCTCCCCGTCTAGTACGAATTGGACAAGGAGGGGGGCGGCGCCCCCCTTTCCTTCCTCTCTCCCTCCTCCTTCCCCCTTCTCCTACTCCAACTAGGAAAGGAGGGAGTCCTACTCCCGGTGGGAGTAGGAATCCTCCCTGGCGCCTCCTCCTGGCCGGCCACCTCTCCCCCTTGCTCCTTTATATACGGAGGCAGGGGCACCTCTAGACACAACAATTGATCTCTTAGCCGTGTGCGGTGCCCCCCTCCACCATAATCCACCTCGATAATATCATAGCGGTGCTTAGGCGAAGCCCTGCGTCGGTAGAACATCATCATTGTTACCACGCCGTCGTGCTGACGGAACTCTCCCTCAAAGCTCGGCTGGATCGGAGTTCGAGGGAGTCATCGAGCTGAACGTGTGCTGAACTCGGAGGTGTCGTGCGTTCGGTACTTGATCAGTCGGATCGTGAAGACGTACGACTACATCAACCGCGTTGTGCTAACGCTTCCGCTTTCGGTCTAAGAGGGTACGTGGACAACACTCTCCCCTCTCGTTGCTATGCATCACCATGATCATGTGTGTGCGTAGGAATTTTTTTGAAATTACTACGTTACCCAACAGTGGCATCAGAGCCTGGTTTTATGCGTAGATGTTATATGCACGAGTAGAACACAAGTGAGTTGTGGGCGATATAAATCATACTGCTTACCAGCATGTCATACTTTGGTTCGGCGGTATTGTTGGATGAAGCGGCCCGGACCGACATTACGCGTACGCTTACGCGAGACTGATTATACCGACGTGCTTTGCACACAGGTGGCTGGCGGGTGTCAGTTTCTCCAACTTTAGTTGAACCGAGTGTGGCTACGCCCAGTCCTTGAGAAGGTTAAAACAACACTAACTTGACAAACTATCGTTGTGGTTTTGATGCGTAGGTAAGAACGGGTCTTGCTCAGCCTGTAGCAGCCACGTAAAACTTGCAACAACAAAGTAGAGGATGTCTAAATTGTTTTTGCAGGGCATGTTGTGACGTGATATGGTCAAGGCATGATGCTATGTTTTATTGTATGAGATGATCATGTTTTGTAACCGAGTTATCGGCAACTGGCAGGAGCCATATGGTTGTCGCTTTATTGTATGCAATGCAAACGCCCTGTAATGATTTACTTTATCACTAAGCGGTAGCGATAGTAGTAGAAGCATAAGTTGGCGAGATGACAACGATGCTACGATGGAGATCAAGGTGTCGCGCCGGTGACGATGGTGATCATGACGGTGCTTCGGAGATGGAGATCACAAGAACAAGATGATGATGGCCATATCATATCACTTATATTGATTGCATGTGATGTTTATCTTTTATGCATCTTATCTTGCTTTGATTGACGGTAGCATTATAAGATGATCTCTCACTAAATTATCAAGGTATAAGTGTTCTCCCTGAGTATGCACCATTGCGAAAGTTCTTCATGCTGAGACACCACGTGATGATCGGGTGTGATAGGCTCTACGTTCAAATACAACTGGTGCAAAACAGTTGCACACGCGGAATACTCAGGTTAAACTTGACGAGCCTAGCATATGCACATATGGCCTCGGAACACTGAGACCGAAAGGTCGAGCGTGAATCATATAGTAGATATGATCAACATAGTGATGTTCACCATTGAAACTACTCCATCTCACGTGATGATCGGACATGGTTTAGTTGATTTGGATCTCGTGATCACTTAGAGGATTAGAGGGATGTCTGTCTAAGTGGGAGTTCTTAAGTAATATGATTAATTGAACTTAAATTTATCATGAACTTAGTACGTGATAGTATTTTGCTTGTCTATGTTGATTGTAGATAGATGGCCCGTACTGTTGTTCTGTTGAATTTTAATGTGTTCCTTGAGAAAGCAAGGTCGAAAGATGATGGTAGAAATTACACGGACTGGGTCCGTAACTTGAGGATTATCCTCATTGCTGCACAGAAGAATTACGTCCTGGAAGCACCGCAAAGTGCCAAACCTGCTGCAGGAGCAACACCGGATGTTATGAACATCTGGCAAAGCAAAGCTGATGACTACTCGATAGTTCAGTGTGCCATGCTTTATGGCTTAGAACCGGGACTTCAACGACTTTTTGAACATCATGGAGCATATGAGATGTTCCAGGAGTTGAAGTTAATATTTCAAGCAAATGCCCGGATTGAGAGATATGAAGTCTCCAATAAGTTCTACAGCTGTAAGATGGAGGAGAATAGTTCTGTCAGTGAGCATATACTCAGAATGTCTGGGTATAACAATCACTTGATTCAACTGGGAGTTAATCTTCCGGATAATAGCGTCGTTGACAGAATTCTTCAATCACTGCCACCAAGCTACAAGAGCTTCGTGATGAACTATAATATGCAAGGGATGGATAAGACGATTCCCGAGCTCTTCGCAATGCTAAAGGCTGCAGAGGTAGAAATCAAGAAGGAGCATCAAGTGTTGATGGTCAACAAGACCACCAGTTTCAAGAAAAGGGGCAAAGGGAAGAAGAAGGGGAACTTCAAGAAGAATAGCAAACAAGTTGCTGCTCGGGAGAAGAAACCCAAGTCTGGACCTAATCCTGAGACCGAGTGCTTCTACTTCAAACAGACTGGTCACTGGAAGCGGAACTGCCCCAAGTATTTGGCGGATAAGAAGGATGGCAAGGTGAACAAAGGTATATGTGATATACATGTTATTGATGTGTACCTTACTAATGCTTGCAGTAGCACCTGGGTATTTGATACTGGTTCTGTTGCTAATATTTGCAACTCGAAACAGGGACTACGGATTAAGTGAAGATTGGCTAAGGACGAGGTGACGATGCGCGTGGGAAATGGTTCCAAAGTCGATGTGATCGCCGTCGGCACGCTACCTCTACATCTACCTTCGGGATTAGTTTTAGACCTGAATTATTGTTATTTGGTGCCAGCGTTGAGCATGAACATTATATCTGGATCTTGTTTGATGCGAGACGGTTATTCATTTAAATCAGAGAATAATGGTTGTTCTATTTATATGAGTAATATCTTTTATGGTCATGCACCCTTGAAGAGTGGTCTATTTTTGTTGAATCTCGATAGTAGTGATACACATATTCATAATACTGAAGCCAAAAGATGCAGAGTTGATAATGATAGTGCAACTTATTTGTGGCACTGCCGTTTAGGTCATATTGGTATAAAGCGCATGAAGAAACTCCATACTGATGGACTTTTGGAACCACTTGATTTTAAATCACTTGGTACTTGCGAACCGTGCCTCATGGGCAAGATGACTAAAACGTCGTTCTCCGGAACTATGGAGCGAGCAACAGATTTGCTGGAAATCATACATACAGATGTATGTGGTTGCTACCTCTTGAGCACTGCGTTGGTTTTCCCTTGAAGAGGAAAGGGTGATGCAGCAAAGTAGCGTAAGTATTTCCCTCAGTTTTTGAGAACCAAGGTATCAATCCAATAGGAGGCTACACGCGAGTCCCTCGCACCTACACAAAACAAATAAATCCTCGCAACCAACGCGATAAGGGGTTGTCAATCCCTTCACGGTCACTTACGAGAGTGAGATCTGATAGATATGATAGGATAATATTTTTGGTATTTTTGTGATGAAGATGCAAAGTAAAATAAAAGCAAAGTAAAAGCAAAGGAAATAACTAAGTGTTGGAAGATTGATATGATGAAGATAGACCCGGGGGCCATAGGTTTCACTAGTGGCTTCTCTCAAGAGCATAAGTATTTTACGGTGGGTGAACAAATTACTGTTGAGCAATTGACAGAATTGAGCATAGTTATGAGAATATTTAGGTATGATCATGTATATAGGCATCACATCCGAGACAAGTAGACCGACTCCTGCCTGCATCTACTACTATTACTCCACTCATCGACCGCTATCCAGCATGCATCTAGAGTATTAAGTTCATGAAAACAGAGTAACGCCTTAAGCAAGATGACATGATGTAGAGGGATAAATTCATGCAATATGATAAAAAACCCATCTTGTTATCCTCGATGGCAACAATACAATACGTGCCTTGCTGCCCCTACTGTCACTGGGAAAGGACACCGCAAGATTGAACCCAAAGCTAAGCACTTCTCCCATTGCAAGAAAGATCAATCTAGTAGGCCAAACCAAACTGATAATTCGAAGAGACTTGCAAAGATAACCAATCATACATAAAAGAATTCAGAGAAGATTCAAATATTGTTCATAGATAATCTTGATCATAAACCCACAATTCATCGGTCTCAACAAACACACCGCAAAAGAAGATTACATCGAATAGATCTCCACGAGAGAGGGGGAGAACATTGTATTGAGATCCAAAAAGAGAGAAGAAGCCATCTAGCTACTAACTATGGACCCGAAGGTCTGAAGTAAACTACTCACACTTCATCGGAGAGGCTATGGTGTTGATGTAGAAGCCCTCCGTGATGGATGCCCCTCCGGCGGAGCTCCGGAACAGGCCCCAAGATGGGATCTCGTGGGTACAGAAGGTTGCGGCGGTGGAATTAGGTTTTTGGCTCCGTATCTTATCGTTTGGGGGTACGTAGGTATATATAGGAGGAAGGAGTACGTCGGTGGAGCAACAGGGGGCCCACGAGGGTGGAGGGCGCGCCCTGGGGGGTAGGCGCGCCCCCTACCTCGTGGCCTCCTCTTTTGTTTCTTGACGTAGGGTCCAAGTCTCCTGGATCATATTCTTCCTAAAAATCACGTTCCCGAAGGTTTCATTCCGTTTGGACTCCGTTTGATATTCCTTTTCTGCGAAACTCTGAAATAGGCAAAAAACAGCAATTCTGGGCTGGGCCTCCGGTTAATAGGTTAGTCCCAAAAATAATATAAAAGTGAATAATAAAGCCCAATAATGTCCAAAACAGTAGATAATATAGCATGAAGCAATCAAAAATTATAGATACGTTGGGGACGTATCAAGCATCCCCAAGCTTAATTCCTGCTCGTCCTCGAGTAGGTAAATGATAAAACAGAATTTTTGATGCGGAGTGCTACTTGGCATAATTTCAATGTAATTCTTCTTAATTGTGGTATGAATATTCAGATCCGAAAGATTCAAGGCAAAAGTTTAATATTGACATAAAAATAATAATACTTCAAGCATACTATCAAAGCAATCATGTCTTCTCAAAATAACATGGCCAAAGAAAGTTATCCCTACAAAATCATATAGTCTGGCTATGCTCTATCTTCACCACACAAAGTATTTAAATTATGCACAACCCCGATGACAAGCCAAGCAATTGTTTCATACTTTTGACATTTTCAAACTTTTTCAATCTTCACGCAATACATGAGCGTGAGCCATGGACATAGCACTATATGTGGAATAGAATGGTGGTTGTGGAGAAGACAAAAAAGGGAGAAGATAGTCTCACATCAACTAGGCGTATCAACGGGCTATGGAGATGCCCATCAATAGATATCAATGTGAGTGAGTAGGGATTGCCATGCAACGGATGCACTAGAGCTATAAGTATATGAAAGCTCAACAAAAGAAACTAAGTGGGTGTGCATCCAACTCGCTTGCTCACGAAGACCTAGGGCATTTTGAGGAAGCCCATCATTGGAATATACAAGCCAAGTTCTATAATGAAAAATTCCCACTAGTATATGAAAGTGACAAAATGAGAGACTCTCTATCATGAAGATCATGGTGCTACTTTGAAGCACAAGTGTGGTAAAAGGATAGTAACATTGTCCCTTCTCTCTTTTTCTCTCATTTTTTTATTTGGGCCTTTTCTCTTTTTTATGGCCTCTTTTTTTTTTCGTCCGGAGTCTCATCCCGACTTGTGGGGGAATCATAGTCTCCATCATCCTTTTCCTCACTTGGGACAATGCTCTAAAAATGAAGATCATCACACTTTTATTTTCTTACAACTCAACAATTACAACTCGATACTTAGAACAAAATATGACTCTATATGAATGCCTCCGGCGGTGTACCGGGATATGCAATGAATCAAGAGTGACATGTATGAAAGAATTATGAACGGTGGCTTTGCCACAAATACGATGTCAACTACATGATCATGCAAAGCAATATGACAATGATGGAGCGTGTCATAATAAACGGAACGGTGGAAAGTTGCATGGCAATATATCTCGGAATGGCTATGGAAATGCCATGATAGGTAGGTATGGTGGCTGTTTTGAGGAAGGTTTATGGTGGGTGTATGATACCGGCGAAAAGTGCGCGGTATTAGAGAGGCTAGCAATGGTGGAAGGAAGAAAGTGCGTATAATCCATGGACTCAACATTAGTCATAAAGAACTCATATACTTATTGCAAAAATCTACAAGTTATCAAAGCAAAGTATTACGCGCATGCTCCTAGGGGGATAGATTGGTAGGAAAAGACCATCGCTCGTCCCCGACCGCCACTCATAAGGAAGACAATCAATAAATAAATTATGCTCCGACTTCATCATATAACGGTTCACCATACGTGCATGCTACGGGAATCACAAACTTTAACACAAGTATTTCTCAAATTCACAACTACTCAACTAGCATGACTCTAATATCACCATCTTCATGTCTCAAAACAATTATCAAGCATCAAACTTCTCATAGTATTCAACACACTCATAAGAATTCTTACAAATCTTGTATGCCTAGCATATTAGGATTATTTAAGAAAATTACCATGCTATTTAAGACTCTCAAAATAATCTAAGTGAAGCATGAGAGATCAATAGTTTCTATAAAACAAATCCACCACCGTGCTCTAAAAGATATAAGTGAAGTACTAGAGCAAAACTATATAACTCAAAAGATATAAGCGAAGCACATAGAGTATTCTAACAAATTCCAAATCATGTATGGCTCTCTCAAAAGGTGTGTACAGCAAGGATGATTGTGGTAAACTAAAAAGCAAAGACTCAAATCATACAAGACGCTCCAAGCAAAACACATATCATGTGGTGAATAAAAATATAGCTCCAAGTAAAGTTACCGATGGAAGTAGACGAAAGAGGGGATGCCTTCCGGGGCATCCCCAAGCTTTGGCTTTATGGTGTCCTTAGATTATCTTGGGGGTGCCATGGGCATCCCCAAGCTTAGGCTCTTGCCACTCCTTGTTCCATAATCCATCAAAATCTTTCACCCAAAACTTGAAAACTTCACAACACAAAACTTAACAGAAAATCTCGTGAGCTCCGTTAGCGAAAGAAAACAAAAGACCACTTCAAGGTACTGTAATGAACTCATTCTTTATTTATATTGGTGTTAAACCTACTGTATTCCAACTTCTCTATGGTTTATAAACTATTTTACTAGCCATAGATTCATCAAAATAAGCAAACAACACACGAAAAACAGAATCTGTCAAAAACAGAACAGTCTGTAGTAATCTGTAACTAACACAAACTTCTAGAACTCCAAAAAATCAGCCAAAATAGTACGACCTAGACAATTTGTTTATTGATCAGCAGCAATTGGAATCACTATTTTATCACGTTCTGGTGATTTTTAACAATTGTTTTCGTGAACAGAAAGTTTCTGGAAATTTCAGCAAGATCAAATAACTATCATCCAAGAAGATCCTATAGGTTTAACTTGGCACAAACACTAATTAAAACATAAAAACACATCTAACCAGAGGCTAGAACAAATATTTATTCCTAAACAGAATCAAAAAGCAAAAAAACTAAAAATAAAATTGGGTTGCCTCCCAACAAGCGCTATCATTTAACGCCCCTAGCTAGGTATAAAAGCAAGGATAGATCTAGGTATTGCCATAATAGTGGTATGGCAAGTCATGAAAACTTTTCTCATATTCTCTACGTTCAGCAGCAAGTTTTCTTTGAGGCAAGCAAAAATAATCAAAAGGGCTAAATTTAATGGGACAAAAGTCCCCAAGATCAATCTCGGGAGGTATGGGTTCCTCCCTAGGCCCTTTGTATTGCACAACCAATTCATCATTACAAGCATTCTTTTGGCAAAAAGTCACAAGCCTTTGTTCAAGAGGAAAACCTAATCCATTATTCTGAATAGCAAAATCATCATTAAGCTCGGAAATTCTATCAACTAGAATATCAGCTGGAACCTTTTTCCTAAGATTTTCATTATAAGCAATATGATCCAAAGATTGTAAACGCATCATGTCTTCTTGATTAAAAAGGATAGCTTCAATGGGAGGATGACTAGCATCTACCCTATAATGCGCAAAGATTTCTTTGGCCTCTTTTATTATGAATCTAAACTCATGAGCCAAAAAGATAGTGGCGGCACGCTTAACAGAAGAATGCTCAATATTAGAGAATTCTAGGAAAATTCTTTGTATGCAAGGATGCATGTGCATAAATTGCCTTTCAAGTTCAACTATAAGCATGGCAATAGCGTCCGCAAGACTACTAGTTCTATGAAGAATAGAACCGCCCATAGAAGGCAAAGCACCGGCACAAGTAAAGAAATCTTGAATAACTCCTTTTCCAATAATATTACCACTACCAATTCGAAATCTTTTTGTATGCAAGGTAGGGGGTTCTTCAGCAGGAGCATCAGAATTTTCTATGATATTATTATTGTCCATATCGGCAATAATTTCCCCAATTTCAGACATAACGACAGAGAGAGCGAGGGGCAAAAGAAGAAGGCGAACGAAAAGAGAGGGCGAATAAAACGGCAAGGGTGAAGTGGGGGAGAGGAAAACGAGAGGCAAATGGCAAATAATGTAATGCGGGAGATAAGGGATTGTGATGGGTACTTGGTATGTTGACATTTGCGTAGACTTCCCCGGCAACGGCGCCAGAAATCCTTCTTGCTACCTCTCGAGCACTGCGTTGGTTTTCCCTTGAAGAGGAAAGGGTGATGCAGCAAAGTAGCGTAAGTATTTCCCTCAGTTTTTGAGAACCAAGGTATCAATCCAGTAGGAGGCTACGCGCGAGTCCCTCGCACCTACACAAAACAAATAAATCCTCGCAACCAACGCGATAAGGGGTTGTCAATCCCTTCACGGTCACTTACGAGAGTGAGATCTGATAGATATGATAGGATAATATTTTTGGTATTTTTGTGATAAAGATGCAAAGTAAAATAAAAGCAAAGTAAAAGCAAAGGAAATAACTAAGTGTTGGAAGATTAATATGATGAAGATAGACCCGGGGGCCATAGGTTTCACTAGTGGCTTCTCTCAAGAGCATAAGTATTTTACGGTGGGTGAACGAATTACTGTTGAGCAATTGACAGAATTGAGCATAGTTATGAGAATATCTAGGTATGATCATGTATATAGGCATCACGTCCGAGACAAGTAGACCGACTCCTGCCTGCATCTACTACTATTACTCCACTCATCGACCGCTATCCAGCATGCATCTAGAGTATTAAGTTCATGAAAACAGAGTAACGCCTTAAGCAAGATGACATGATGTAGAGGGATAAATTCATGCAATATGATAAAAAAACCCATCTTGTTATCCTCGATGGCAACAATACAATACGTGCCTTGCTGCCCCTACTGTCACTGGGAAAGGACACCGCAAGATTGAACCCAAAGCTAAGCACTTCTCCCATTGCAAGAAAGATCAATCTAGTAGGCCAAACCAAACTGATAATTCGAAGAGACTTGCAAAGATAACCAATCATACATAAAAGAATTCAGAGAAGATTCAAATATTGTTCATAGATAATCTTGATCATAAACCCACAATTCATCGGTCTCAACAAACACACCGCAAAAGAAGATTACATCGAATAGATCTCCACGAGAGAGGGGGAGAACATTGTATTGAGATCCAAAAAGAGAGAAGAAGCCATCTAGCTACTAACTATGGACCCGAAGGTCTGAAGTAAACTACTCACACTTCATCGGAGAGGCTATGGTGTTGATGTAGAAGCCCTCCGTGATGGATGCCCCCTCCGGCGGAGCTCCGGAACAGGCCCCAAGATGGGATCTCGTGGGTACAGAAGGTTGCGGCGGTGGAATTAGGTTTTTGGCTCCGTATCTGATCGTTTGGGGGTACGTAGGTATATATAGGAGGAAGGAGTACGTCGGTGGAGCAACAGGGGGCCCACGAGGGTGGAGGGCGCCGGGGGCCCCCCTACCTCGTGGCCTCCTCTTTGTTTCTTGACGTAGGGTCCAAGTCTCCTGGATCATATTCTTCCTAAAAATCACGTTCCCGAAGGTTTCATTCCGTTTGGACTCCGTTTGATATTCCTTTTCTGCGAAACTCTGAAATAGGCAAAAAACAGCAATTCTAGGCTGGGCCTCCGGTTAATAGGTTAGTCCCAAAAATAATATAAAAGTTAATAATAATGCCCAACAATGTCCAAAACAGTAGATAATATAGCATGAAGCAATCAAAAATTACAGATACGTTGGAGACGTATCAGTGGTCCAATGAGTGTTGAGGCTCGCGGCGGGTATCGTTATTTTCTCACCTTCACAGATGATTTAAGCAGATATGGGTATATCTACTTAATGAAACATAAGTCTGAAACATTTGAAAAGTTCAAAGAATTTCATAATGAAGTAGAAAATCATCGTAACAAGAAAATAAAGTTTCTACGATCTGATCGTGGAGGAGAATATTTGAGTTACGATTTTGGTCTTCATTTGAAACAATGCGGAATAGTTTCGCAACTCACGCCACCCGGAACACCACAGCTTAATGGTGTGTCCGAACGTCGTAATCATACTTTACTAGATATGGTGCGATCTATGATGTCTCTTACTGATTTACCGCTATCATTTTGGGGTTATGCTTTAGAGACGGCTGCATTCATGTTAAATAGGGCACCACCGAAATCTGTTTAGACGACGCCTTATGAACTGTGGTTTGGCAAGAAACCAAAGTTGTCGTTTTTAAAGTTTGGGGCTGCGATGCTTATGTGAAAAAGCTTCAACCTGATAAGCTCGAACCCAAATTGGAGAAATGTGTCTTCATAGGATACCCAAAGGAAACTGTTGGGTACACCTTCTATCACAGATCTGAAGGCAAGACTTTTGTTGCTAAATTTGGATCCTTTCTAGAGAAGGAGTTTCTCTCGAAAGAAGTGAGTGGGAGGAAAGTAGAACTTGATGAGGTAACTGTACCTGCTCCCTTATTGGAAAGTAGTTCATCACAGAAACCGGTTCCTGTGACACCTACACCAATTAGTGAGGAAGTTAATGCTGATGATCATGAAACTTTAGATCAAGTTGTTACTGAACCTCGTAGGTAAACCAGAGTAAGATCCGCACCAGAGTGGTACGGTAATCCTGTTCTGGAGGTTATGTTACTAGACCATGACGAACCTACGAACTATGAAGAAGCGATGGTGAGCCCAGATTCCACAAAATAGCTTGAGGCCATGAAATATGAGATGGGATCCATGTATGAGAACAAAGTGTGGACTTTGGTTGACTTGCCCGATGATCGGCAAGCCATTGAGAATAAATGGATCTTCAAGAAGAAGATTGACGCTGACGGTAATGTTACTGTCTATAAAGCTCGACTTGTTGCAAAAGGTTTTCGACATGTTCAAGGGATTGACTACGATGAGACTTTCTCACCCGTAGCGATGCTTAAGTCTGTCTGAATCATGTTAGCAATTGCCGCATTTTATGATTATGAAATTTGGCAAGTGGATGTCAAAATTGCATTCCTGAATGGATTTCTAGAAGAAGAGTTGTATGTGATGCAGCCAGAAGGTTTTGTCGATCCAAAGGGAGCTAACAAAGTGTGCAAGCTCCAGCGATCCATTTATGGACTGGTGCAAGCCTCTCGGAGTTGGAATAAACGCTTTGATAGTGTGATCAAAGCATATGGTTTTATACAGACTTTTCGAGAAGCCTGTATTTACAAGAAAGTGAGTGGGAGCTCTGTAGCATTTCTGATATTATATGTGGATGACATATTGCTGATTGGAAATGATATAGAATTTCTGGATAGCATAAAGGGATACTTGAATAAGAGTTTTTCAATGAAGGACCTCGGTGAAGCTGCTTATATATTGGGCATTAAGATCTGTAGAGATAGATCAAGACGCTTAATTGGACTTTCACAAAGAACATACCTTGACAAAGTTTTGAAGAAGTTCAAAATGGATCAAGCAAAGAAAGGTTTTTTTGCCTGTGTTACAAGGTGTGAAGTTGAGTAAGACTCAATGCCCGACCACTGCAGAAGATAGAGAGAATATGAAAGATGCTCCCTATGCTTCAGCCATAGGTTCTATCATGTATGCAATGTTGTGTACCAGACCTGATGTGTGCCTTGCTATAAGTTTAGCAGGGAGGTACCAAAGTAATCCAGGAGTGGATCACTGGACAGCGGTCAAGAACATCCTGAAATACCTGAAAAGGACTAAGGATATGTTTCTCATTAATGGAGGTGACAAAGAGCTAATCGTAAATGGTTACGTCGATGCAAGCTTTGACACTGATCCGGACGATTCTAAATCGCAAACCGGATACGTATTTACATTGAACGGTGGAGCTGTAAGTTGGTGCAGTTCTAAACAAAGCGTTGTGGCAGGATCTACGTGTGAAGCGGAGTACATAGCTGCTTCGGAAGAAGCAACTGAAGGATTCCTGATGAAGAAGTTCATATCCGATCTAGGTGTAATACCTAGTGCATCGGGTCCAATGAAAATCTTTTGTGACAATACAGGTGCAATTGCCTTGGCAAAGGAATCCAGATTTCACAAGAGAACCAAGCACATCAAGAGACACTTCAACTCCATCCGGGATCAAGTCCAGGTGGGAGACATAGAAATTTGCAAGATACATACGGATCTGAATGTTGCAGACCCGTTGACTAAGCCTCTTCCACGAGCAAAACAAGATCAGCACCAAGGCTCCATGGGTGTTAGAATCATTACTATGTAATCTAGATTATTGACTCTAGTGCAAGTGGGAGACTGAAGGAAATATGCCCTAGAGGCAATAATAAAGTTATTATTTATTCCCTTATATCATGATAAATGTTTATTTTTCATGCTAGAATTGTATTAACCGGAGACATAATACTTGTGTGAATACATAGACAAACAGAGTGTCACTAGTATGCCTCTACTTGACTAGCTCGTTGATCAAAGATGGTTATGTTTCCTAGCCATTGACATGAGTTGTCATTTGATTAACGGGATCACATCATTAGGAGAATGATGTGATTGACTTGACCCATTCCGTTAGCTTAGCACTCGATCGTTTAGTAGTCTGCTATTGCTTTCTTCATGACTTATACATGTTCCTATGACTATGAGATTATGTAACTCCCGTTTACCGGAGGAACACTTTGTGTGCTACCAAACGTCACAACGTAACTGTGCTCTACAGGTGTCTCCGAAGGTACTTGTTGGGTTGGCGTATTTCGAGATTTGGATTTGTCACTCCGATTGTCGGAGAGGTATCTCTGGGCCCACTCGGTAATGCACATCACTATAAGCCTTGCAAGCATTGCAACTAATGAGTTAGTTGCGGGATGATGTATTACGAAACAAGTAAAGAGACTTGCCGGTAACGAGATTGAACTAGGTATTAAGATACCGACGATCGAATCTCGTACAAGTAACATACCGATGACAAAGGGAACAACGTATGTTGTTATGCGGTTTGACCGATAAAGATCTTCGTAGAATATGTAGGAGCCAATATGAGCATTCAGGTTCCGCTATTGGTTATTGACCGGAGACATGTCTCGGTCATGTCTACATAGTTCTCGAACCCGTAGGGTCCGCACGCTTAAAGTTCGATGACGGTTATATTATGAGTTTGTGTGTTTTGATGTACCGAAGGTAGTTCAGAGTCCCGGATGTGATCACGGACATGACAAGGAGTCTCGAAATGGTCGAGACATAAAGATTGATATATTGGAAGCCTATATTTGGATATCAGAAGTGTTCCGGGTGAAATCGAGATTTTACCGTAGTACCGGGGGTTACCGGAACCCCCCCGGGGGTTTAATGGGCCAAGATGGGCCTTAGTGGAGAAGAGGAGGGGCGGCCAAGGCAGGCCGCGCGCCCCCTCCCCCTCTAGTCCAAATTGGACAAGGAGGGGGGCGGCGCCCCCCTTTCCTTCCTCTCTCCCTGGCGCGCCTCCTCCTGGCCGGCCGCCTCTCCCCCCTTGCTCCTTTATATACGGGGGCAAGGGGGGCACCTCTAGACACAACAATTGATCTCTTGATCTCTTAGCCGTGTGCGGTGCCCCCCTCCACCATAATCCACCTCGATAATATCGTAGCGGTGCTTAGGCGAAGCCTTGCGTCGGTAGAACATCATCATCGTCACCACGCCGTCGTGCTGACAGAACTCTCCCTCAAAGCTAGGCTGGATCGGAGTTCGAGGGACGTCATCGAGTTGAACGTGTGCTGAACTCGGAGGTGTCGTGCGTTCGGTACTTGATCGGTCGGATCGTGAAGACGTACGACTACATCAACCGCGTTGTGCTAACGCTTCCGCTTTCGGTCTACGGGGGTACGTGGACAACACTCTCCCCTCTCGTTGCTATGCATCAGCATGATCCTGTGTGTGCGTAGGAATTTTTTTGAAATTACTACGTTACCCAACAGTAGTGTCGCTGGCACCCATCATGAAGCCGGGCCCTTCCCCGGACACCGGCTCCGGACCCTCGGAGTCAGCACCGGTGAGTTCGGCCAAGGAGTTCCCTCCCCGCCGTACTCCACGAGCTTTCTTCTCCCTGGCCAAACCTCGCCCTTAAGCGAGGCTCTGGACTTGATGTGATCCCTCGTCATTACAGAGGAGCAATGTCCGAACTACGCCCAGCCCGGACTAGGGGCTGAGAGCGGGGAATTTTACATCCCACCCACCACCCACTTTATAGCCACTGTCGAGGACTTAACTGACATGCTCGACCATGGCTTCGAAGACATCGATGGTATGGACGAGATGCCGGAGAGGAGCGGGCCGAAAATCCGCCGTTCACCGGACGTTGGACGACCACCTCTTCGTATGACGTATACATGGTGGATACACCCAAAGCGGGTAACGGCGATGACAAAGAAGATCCAGTCGAGGATAAACCTCTTGAGATACAGCCAAAGCACCGAGTCAACGGCGCCGCTCTAAATCACGCCGTGGAAAAGATAGCGATACCGGCACATGAGAAAACAATACTCTGGACGATGGCGAAGACAAAGAAGACCCCGTCGAGCCAACTTTCGAACAGGACGAACGGGAAGATGGGCAAGTCAGCCCTGATGAACAGGCCATACATGAAGACTCTGATATAGGTAATTATCTTACGCTCTCCGAGGACGAGGTGAGCCTCGGCAACGAAGATTTTATCGTGCCTGAGGAACATCTCGAGCAGGAGCGCTTTAAGTGTCGGCTAATCGCCACTGTAAGGAGCCTGAAAAAGAAGCAGCAGTAGCTTCAAGCTGATCAAGATCTGCTCAACGACAAATGGACTAACATCCTGGCAGCCGAGGAATACGGCCTCGAGCGCCCAACCAAGAGTTACCCGAAGCGTAAACTTCTACCTCAATTCGATGACAAGGCAATGGACCCCGTACCGTCAGCGCGTAACGCAGCTGACCGACCACCACGTGGCCGGGATAAAGCGGCAACTCAAGCCGAACACCAGCCCATACCGCCTCGCCGTAAAGGTAGAGACGCAACAGCTCGGGGATATACATATGACCTGCGGCAAGACCTGGACAATAGAGCAGGTCAGACCAGATTGATCTACGGATCGCGTGGGCGCGCGCCGACGGCTATCCAGCCGGACGCGATAAGCATAATCAAGCCCGGGCCGAAAACCACAGACGGACTCCATCCGAGCTACGTCGTGACTTGGCCCAATATAGAGGTGCCGCACACCCCCTCTGCTTCACCGATGAAGTAATGGAGCATGAATTCCCAGAAGGCTTTAAACCCGTGAATATCGAATCATATGATTGGACAACAGACCCCGCAGTGTGGATTGAGGATTTTATTCTCCATATCCATATGGCCCGCGGTGATGATCTTCATGCCATCAAATACCTCCCACTAAAACTCAAGGGACCAGCTCGGCACTGGTTGAACAGCCTGCCTGAAAACTCCATTGGTAGCTGGGAGGACCTGGAAGACGCCTTCCGCGACAACTTCCAAGGTACATACGTCCGACCTCCGGATGCAGATGACTTAAGTCACATAGTCCAACAGCCCGGGGAGTCAGCCAGGAAATTCTGGACTAGGTTCTTAACTAAAAAGAACCAGATCCTCGACTGTCCGGATGCCGAAGCCCTAGCGGCCTTTAAGCATACCATCTGCGACGAATGGCTCGCCCGACACCTCGGCCAGGAAAAGCCGAAGTCCATGGCAGCCCTCACGGCACTCATGACCCGCTTTTGCGCGGGCGAAGATAGTTGGCTAGCCCGTAGCAATAATAATGCAAGTGAACCTGGCACCTCTGAAGCCAAGAATAGTAACAGCAAGCCCCGGCGCAACAGGCATAAGCGTCGAAACAATGGTGACAATATGGATGACACAGCGGTCAACGCCGGATTCAGTGGCTCCAAGTCCGGTCAGCGGAAGAAGCCATACAAAAGGAACAATCCGGGCTCTTCCAGCTTGGACCGCATACTCGATCGTCCATGTCAGATCCACGGCACCCCTGATAAACCAGCCAATCATACCCACCGGAGTTGTTGGGCCTTTAAACAGGCCGGCAAGTTAAATGCCGAGGATAAGGAGAAGGGGTCGCAAAGTGAGAACGACGACGAAGAGCCCCGTCCGCCGAACACAGGGGGACAGAAGAAGTCCCCCCCCCATGTTAAAACGGTGAACATGATATACGCTACCCACATCCCCAAAAGGGAGCGCAAACGCGCGCTCAGGGACGTCAATGTGATAGAGCCAGTCGCCCCAAAATTCAACGCATGGTCATCCTGTCCGATCACCTTCGATCGTAGGGATCATCCGACCAGTATCCGTCATGGCGGTTCAGCTGCACTGGTCCTCGACCCAATCATTGATGGATTCCACCTCACGCGAGTCCTCATGGACGGGGGAAGAAGCCTTAACCTGCTCTATGAGGATTCAGTGCGCAAAATGGGCATCGGTCCATCAAGGATCAAGCCCACAAAAACTACATTTAAAGGAGTTATACCAGGTGTAGAGGCCCGCTGCACGGGCTCAATCACATTGGAGGTCATCTTCGGATCTCCGGACAACTTCCGAAGCGAAGACTTGATCTTCGATATCGTCCCCTTCCGCAGTGGTTATCACGCACTGCTCGGACGAACCGCATTTGCTCGATTTAATGCGGTGCCACACTATGCTTATCTCAAGATCAAGATGCCCGGACCACGCGGTGTCATAACAGTCAATGGAAACACGGAATGCTCCCTCCATACCGAGTAGCACACCGCAGCTCTGGCAGCAGAAGTACAGAGCGGCCTTCTCAAGCAGAACCTTAATTCGGCGGCCAAGCTCCCGGACACTGTCAAACGAGTCCGGACTACTCTACAGCAGGACAGTCCAGCTCGTCAAGAGCTCGACTAGCAATTTGGCCTCCATCTCCATCCCGACCAAACGGCAGCGTTCGTACCGCGCGTACATAACTACACACTCAAAATACCATGGGCATAGACGGAGGCATAACTTGATTGGGGTTCATCATACGGTTCCCACACATACTTTTCCTTTTCCTTTTTACCATTTTTTGGTCTCCTTTTCACAAGGCCCCTCCCGACGGCCTGATCATCGGTCCTTTTGAAGGATAGATATACCAAGGTGGCAAGCAGTACAGACGTGTGGGGGAATCTCTAGACGCTCTTCTTCACAATCGTTCTACCTGTTTTCAGGACCCGCATGCAGCTCCCCCTTGGTCTTGGCATGTTAAATATCCAGGTTGCCTATCGCACTATTTGTACAAATACGCTTTGACGTATTAATCAAATTATAAGGGAAACATTTTGCGGCCCAGCTTATGTGGCACTAGCTTACTACTTCATTTTATTTCGTCATTCTTGTCTATTGCACCCGTACACTATGGTACGCTTTAATTCGCCAGGGGCTTCATTATGCTCCATACTACGGCAACAAAGTCCGAACACTTTTTACAGTACAGTTCGGCACCCCAAATTTTAGCATTACATGCATCGGATCCGAATCATGTCTTTGGTCAATAGTTGGGTTGCCAGGCTCCTGTGCTTACTACCTTACGTTCCGCTATATCAGCTAGGGTAGTAAAGGGAGAACTACTGCGATTGTGTCCTAGTTTATCCGGATGAGCACCTCAGTAGAGAAAGCCGAAAACTGACTATCATTATGCAGCGTGAGCCATTCAGCTGTTCGGAGGTTACAAATCTTTTGTGATTTTTTCCGCATTATGCGACGAATCGGTCTCTACCCGATCAAGTGTTTACAGCACCCTAGTCCGGATTAAATGCTAACTAGGGGCTGCGCCTACATTTTTATTGTCAAACTCCTATGGCTAAGTGAGGGTGATAAAGCCACATAGTCTGATTGCCTGGTTCGTTGCACTAAACACCTCCTTCAAGGACCAAATTCTTCAATCAAGAGTGCTTAGATTCCATCCCGAACACCCCCGTACTACCTACATGGGGGCTGAAGCCGACGACTGGCCAACTCTCAGATTTAATAAAAACGGCCGCACGGGAGGTAAAATTTTGAATAATAAACAAGCATTATATTACATAACGGCTTTGCTTCATCATACAAGACAAGATAACATGCATGTATTCATTCGAAGATGATGTCTTTTGAACACTTGCTCTCTACAATGCGGGATCCCTTGAGGACATCGTCAAAATACCGCTCTGGTGTGCGGTGCTCCTTGCCAGCGGGCGGTCCCTCGGTCGCAAGTTTGACGGCGTCCATCTTCGCCCACTGTATCTGACACGGGCAAAGGCCATCCGCGCACCTTCGATGCAGATCGACCACTTGATGGCATCAAGCCGAGGGTAGGCATTGACCAGCCGCTTCGCGAGCCCGAAGTAGCTGCTGGGTATGGCTTTGGCAGGCCACAAACGGATTATCAAATCCTTCACGGCCAGTTCGGCCACCCTATGCAGTTCGGTCAGCTGTTTCAGCTGATCGCTAAAGGGCACCGGATGCTCTGGCGCAAGGTATTGCGACCAGAACAGCTTCTCCGTTGAGCTCCCCTCTTCGGCTCGGAAGAATTCCGCAGCGTCAGAAACACTACGCGGCAGATCCGCAAATGCCCCTGGAGAACTCCAAATCCGGGTCAGTAAGAAGTACCTTTTCTTCACATACTTGCTCTGCATAATAAAAGCCTTACCCGCCGCGATTTTCCTGGCCTCCTGGATTTCCTGGAGGGCGCCCTGGGCTTCGACCCGGGCATCTTGTGCGCTTTGGCGGGCCTTGGCGAGTTCGGACTCTTGATCCGCAATGTTGCGCTCCAAGGACTCGCATTTCTTCACGGCGTCCTGGAGCTCCTGCTGGACCTCGCCGACCCTGGCCTCATGCTTTTCGCGGGCAGCTTGTTCCTTTGTCGCTCTCTCCTCGGCCTCGGCCAGCGCCTTCTTGAGGGTCTCCACCTCGGTCGCCGCTCCTACAAAATATCATGATATTATGGTCAACACAAATCATTCATCCTTCTGAATCTACACAAGGTCATCGCATACCTTGATGGTCCTCCAGTTGCTTTTTCACACGGCCGAGCTCTTCCTCGATCCGCTCCAGACTCTGCTTTAGTCCGGAAACCTCGGCAGTATGAGAGGTCGCAGCCAGCAAAGATGCCTGCTTATTCACATAGACACATCTGGTTAGTCTCCTGCGAAAATTGTTTGATCCTCTGTCCGGTTTTTCTTTTTGAACACCGGACAGTGTCTCAGGGGCTACTATCTATACTATGACATTCCTTTTGCATAAATTGCATTTCATACCTCAAAACCTGTTAGAAGGCTTGTGCAGGCTTCGGTCAGTCCGCTCTTCGCGGACTGAATCCTCTCAATCACCGTACCCATGAGGGTACGGTGTTCCTCAACAATGGAAGCACTTCACAGCGCTTCCAGTAGAGTATCCGGTGCCTCTGGATAGACAAAGGTCACCGATGGAATTGGCGCATCTCCTTCTTTCGAAGGAGGCTGCTTGCCGGCTTCCGGAGCCGTATAGGTCTCCGGGTCCGTATTTGGCTAGGGGCCGAATTGGATATGGCCCCCATCGCCAGTCTCCATGGGGATTTGCTCCCCCATGTGTCCGGCGGCCGAGGTTTCACCCTCTGGCGCCGCCCTGACGGCCTCCTGGATATCTCCCTGGCCTGGGATCCTTCGGGACAACACCTCGGTGTCATCCATGGCCTTGGGAGAGGAGGCCGCCGGAAGGGACCCGTTGTCCATCACCTTCGGGTCCAACGAATTCTACGAAGATGAGGATCGCTCGAGGTCGGAACGAGACGGACTGCAAGTGCATGATTCAACATGTTAAAACTATGAAGTAAAGAGGCTGGATATATGAATGCGTCAGGGCCTTTTGAGTACTCACGGTTTGGCCAGGGGCTTATCTCGGGGGCGCCACTCCAAGCTGCTATCGATGTCCCACACGGAGTTATCCGCGAGGGAGACCTTCCCCTTCTTGGACGCCTCTGCCTCCAGATGTGTGGAGGCCGCCCTTTTCTTCCTTCCCCCCTCGGGGGGAGAGTTTCTTTCCTCCTCCTCCTCGTCGTCCTCGGCGGCAGAGGAGTGAGTCTCGGCGTCTTCAGACGTCACGTCCGAAGCGCCCTTGCGGCGGAGGCCACTTCTGGTCTCCTTGGCCTTTTTCTTGGCCTTCTTCTCCGGCGCCTGGTAGGGCGCCGGAATCAGCATCTTCGTCAAAAGCGGGATGGTTGATTCCTCGGGCGGCGGAGCCGGACACTGAATCCGCTCCGCCTTCTTTGTCCAGCCCTGAAAAAATAAATAGGGAAGCTTAGGCATCTTCCTTGGGTAAGCAAGTAAAGGATACACCTTGAAACACAAAAGACTTACCGGACTAGCGGGATGGGCCAGGTCGTGCCCAGGTCCTCGGTCGTCTTCGGCCACGTCTCGTTGGCCTTAAAGAGCACCTTCTAGATGTCTTCGTGCGTAGTTCCGAAGAACCGTTGCAAGGTCTGGTGCTCGGCCGGATCGAACTCCCACAGATGGCAAGTCCGGCTTTGGCATGGAAGGATCCGACGAACTAGCATCACCTGGATCACATTGACGGGCTTGATGTTCTTGTCGACCATGCTCCTAATGCGCGTTTGAAGCATTGTCAGCTCATCCGACAAAGACCAGTCCAGGCCCTTCTCTAGCCAGGAGGTGAGCCGCATCGGGGCTCCGGACTGGAATTCGGGAGCCGTGGCCCAGGTGGCGTCGCGAGGCTCAGTGAAATAGAACCACTGTTGTTGCCACCCTTTGACGGTCTCCACGAAGGTACCTTTGGGCCATGTGACGTTGGGCATCTTGCTCACCATGGCGCCTCCGCACTCTGCGTGTTGGCCACCCACCACCTTCGGCTTCACATTGAAGATCTTTAGCCACAATCCGAAGTGGGGTGGGATGCGGAGGAAGGCCTCGCACACGACAATGAATGCCGAGATGTTGAGGAAGGAGTTGGGGGCCAGATCGTGGAAATCCACCCCGTAGTAGAACATGAGTCCGCAGACGAATGGGTGGAGAGGGAATCCTAGTCTGCGGATGAAGTGGGGGATGAATACTACCCTCTCATGGGGCTCCGGGGTGGGGATGATCTGCCCCGTTGCGGGAAGCCGGTGGGCGATCTCCTGGGCTAAGTACCCAGCCTCCCGGAGCTTGGTGATGTCCTTCTCCTTGACGGAGGAGACCATCCACTTGCCCTGCGCTCCAGATCCGGACATGGTCGGAGTGCTTTTTTGAGGTGTAAAGGATGGAGGCTTGGGCGCTGGAGCTCGAGAATGGATGGGCAGAGAGAGAGAAGGCGTGGGTGAAAGGGGTGAATCCTTATCTCCTTATAAAGGCAGCGAATATCAAGCGCCTCCCCACTCGCCTTAAAACTCGCCTATTCCCCAAGGGCTGTGTAGACGGGACGGTTGGATTACCCACGCCCGTATTGATGAGAATCCTGCAATAAGGGGACACGATCTCTGCTTTGACAAGACGTGCCAATAAAACCGCATCTTGAAACATGGAGCGAAAGGCTAAAAAACGGCTCGAAATAATGACCGGGCGGCGACGTGATGTCACGGTACAAAAGTTGTTAGTGGATTGGACTTGTGAGATATTTATACTCTCTACGCATGGGTGTGGTGTTTGTTTTACATAGTCGGACACGTTCTGTGTGTTCGAGACTTGCTTTGGAGTATTCAGAGGAGGAATCGCCTTGCAATGCCGAAGACAATCTGCGCGCCGGACACATCGTCATTGAAGCCTGGTTCAGGGGCTACTGAGGGAGTCCTGGATTAAGGGGTCCTCGGGCGTCCGGCCTATGTGACGTGGGCTGGACTGATGGGCCGTGAAGATAAGAGACAGAAGACTCTCTCCCGTGTCCGGATAGGACTCTCCTTTGCGTGGATGGCAAACTTGGCGTTCGGATATGAAGATTCCGTTCTCTGTAACCGACTTTGTACAACCCTAGTCCCCTCTGGTGTCTATATAAACCGGAGGGGTTAGTCCGTAGGGCCAATCATAATCAGACAGGCTAGACTTCTAGGGTTTAGCCATTACGATCTCGTGGTAGATCAACTCTTGTAATCCTCATATTCATCAAGATCAATCAAGCAGGAAGTAGGGTATTACCTCCATCAAGAGGGCCCGAACCTGGGTAAACATCGTGTCCCCCGTCTCCTGTTACCATCGACCCTAGACACACAGTTCGGGACCCCCTACCCGAGATCCGCCGGTTTTGACACCGACAGTGCCCCCCTCCACAGTTACACACCTCAGTTATATCGTCGTAGTGCTTAGGCGAAGCCCTGCGCCGGCAACTTCATCATCACCGTCACCACGCCGTCGTGCTGACAGAACTCTCCTTCGGCCTCAACTGGATCAAGAGTTCGAGGGACGTCACCGAGCTGAACGTGTGCTGATCATGGAGGTGTCGTACGTTCGGTACTTGGATCGGTTGGACCGCGAAGACGTTCGACTACATCAACCGCTTTACTAAACGCTTCCGCTTTCGGTCTACGAGGGTACGTGGACGCACTCTCATCGCTTGTTGCTATGCATCTCCTAGATAGATCTTGCCTGATCGTAGATAAAAATTTTGAAATACTGCATTCGCCAACAATTGTAAGAAAGTTGCTCACGGTGGCCCATTGTTATTCCGAGGTTATGGCCTGATTGTCAAAGTTATGATGGGAGAGCAGACCCGACGTCGATCACCTTAGACGGGTTGTACGTTTGGGGTGCAAATACATAGGTTCCAGGCCTACATCACAGATCTGAGGTGGTTGATCAGTTGCTCATCGCATTGGAAGGGTGAAGGAAGTCCAATTAGCACAAACTCTATATTGTGAAGGAGATCATGTGAGTGTGCGAGGGCGTTGATGGCTAAATCTTTGACTCATTTCACTCCGCTCACGGTTGGAGGAGAGGGTTGATGCATATGTTTCAGGTGAAATATCGAAAGATTCTATTTTGGCGTGAAGTTTGAGCTCTAATGGGTCACGGTTAGGAGAAGTGTGCAGCGCAGTTTGGGAAGCAGGGGACAGACAATATGGTCGTTGGATGTATGCTCAATGGCGGACGACTTCAAATGATCCGCCACCTACAAGCCGTGCTCCAAGGGGGGTGTTTTTGCGGAAGGGGCAAATCAGGAGGACGCAATCCCGCCCATAGGAAACACAATTCCCAATATGTCGATCTCGGAGAGGAATTGGATGATATTGCCACTAATCCCATGAAGCCGAATGAAAACTTTGAGGTGGAGGAGTATCCTAAAGATAGTATGGCTAGGAAAAAGTTGGATCTCGGGTGTGAAACAGAAGATAAGGGGAAAGGTGAGGCCAACGAGAAGACCCCGCCGCTACCGCCGGCCTATGTCTCACCGCTGGAAGTGAAGAAACCAAAGAGGTCAGCATCACCGATTAAAAAAGAGAACTTGGCAATATCATCGGGCTCACGAGGGGATGACCGCTGGGCCTAATGGCTATCTTATGTTGGAACTGCGAGATAACACGAGGGACTATGCGCCGACGATGCCCTGTCTGGTGGAGATTCAGAGGAAGGAACATAGATGCTGACAAGTACGATTGTGGTCTTTCGATGGTCCACAAACCTCAATGTAACTTTATCATGTTTTGGGTGATTTGTACTTCATGCGGACTGTAACAATATACCTGAGTTATTTTTGCAAAAAGAAATATATTTATTCACCCAATTGAGCAATTATTTTGTTGAGCAAAATTCCATCGACATAGTTGTGACTCGAAAAAAAAGCATAGCTGCGTATCAAAAACGGAAATGGCTTTGTGCCTGCCGAAGCTCTCCGGGCGCGTTGAGCAGAAAAAGTATGCGGGCGACGGCTGGGACGTGCAGTCCGCCGGGCGAAGGCGCCGTCCAGAACCTACAGGTCGAACATTTCGCTGGCGCCGACGTGGACGTGCCTACTTTGGGCACCGAAAGTTTTCTTGGGCTACTTGGACAGGCCAAGGTCGGAGCCCTTTCAAAACTCCAGATTTTGGCTTTCTCTCGTTCCGGGTACTGCCAGCCGAAACCGCACATCATCATCCACCGTCAAGTGCGACTTGGTGGCTCCATGTCCCATCAGGCTCCACGCAGGACAGCAGGAGCACACGTGCAATCTGCGCATTGTTTTCTTCTCCAAGAAAAATAAGTCGACGCTCATCCGGCAACCCGCTCTTTTTCCGCAACACACCTTCTCTTTGCAGGTAAATTACTCACACCTGAGGATGCTAAATTACTTCTTTTAAGATCCCAAATACTCCTCCTCGGAAGAGAAAAAGTTCACACTTGAGAAACCACAGACAGGAGCACATTTTTGCAAGATAGTGAATGTCATCCCACCTCTTTTTATCTTCCTCGTCGTCATCTCGAATGCTTCCAAGTAGATGCTAAATGTGTTGCCACTGCTGGAAAGAAAATGACGAACATGCATGGCAAAGAGAAGAAAGTCGTTGATGAGCAAAATAAAGCAAGCAATACAAGAGGAAGGGACACTGGTGCGGTGCAACATAGAAAGTCGGCGCATGTCTGAGTCGAATTTTCCCCATGTAAAAGGTAACAAATCGTGCTTGTTTATTCTTTGTTGAACCAGATCTGAAACTAACATACTTTGAAAAAACTCGTATCCAAGATATGCATCTCACCGCCACATTAGTCCCACGGTTTTCACGCATGTTTTGTGTTGAGAAAATAATATACACGAGTATATTTGTCTACCCTCTAATTCCTCTGCCAAGTCCATGGTGCAGCTCGCAATGCGTCTTTGAGGATAGAGGGTAGGGACATATTTATACTTGGTTTCCTGAAAATTCAAATCCGTATCCGGATAGAATTCAATTAGACTCCTAATCGAATTAACCAACCACGATCATAACCGATTATTTTTCGAGTCAAATTCCTGGTCCCTAAGCACATATATATGAGATATATGCCACGTGTAAATAGTATATGGTTCCTATTTAAACCGTGTAGACCTATCAATCTACAGAGCTGAACCTGTAAATAGCCTAGCCAATTCCAAGCATATATTGTGTCCAGACAAAAAATTCTAGTGTTCTAGTGTACATATACACACTGTATTCCAGTATAGTTTGTACCCAGCTCCTTGAGTAAATTTCCTCAAGTTCAATTGCAAATATTTGTACCAATCATTCATACACCAATTCTGTATGATTTCATTCATCAACCAAATAAATGTAGTATATAATGTTTTGGAAGACACTAAAAAATTCCTACATTTTGAACATGGCAATCTAGATGAATGCTACTAGATCGGAAGATTTATCGCAAAAAAAAAGACTCAAAAGAATATGCAGCACTGAGTTTAGACCCCCCGACCGTTCCTAAATGCAATCAAAAGAAAACCATGCACCATTCGATGTTCTTGGGAAACATTTACCATGCCATTTAATTTCTATTTTCTATAGAAAAACAAAAGGGGAAAGACGCAAAATCTCTGGCACAGCTCCACATTATTACGCACACTACGAGGGACCCAGGCGTAAAACGCACAGAGCGGAGCGGAGGCCCGAAACTCGGTCACGGCACCGGGGCCGTTTCCTACGGGCGGCGTGCCTTTTCTAGCATGGACGCGTATAAAGCACCTCCCAGGGCAACCAACGCCTTTACGCCATCCGCCGTATTCCTTCCTTCTTCTCGCCGCAGTCCACCTCGCTTCATCCGCCGAGCAGAGCCCTCCAGACGCCATCCACGCCCCGTGAACAGGTGACGCCCCCCTCCCCCACCCCTGCTCCCTCCTCAACCCGTTTGATCCGCGACACAAATCCGTCGACTTCCACTCGCCCCCCAGGTAGATCGCCTCGCTAGCCTCTGCTTCGATCGGCGAACCTTTTGTGGTTTACTCCTGAGTTCCCGAATTTTTCCGTTTCTTGTGCTGTGGGCGAATTTCGCTGCTCGGTGGGTGGGTGATCCCTTCCGGAGCATGGAAATTTTCCGGGGTGAGCGGATGATCCGAGGATGTGTTCGTCGCGCGGGCTCCCTGGCGTTGCTGGAGATAATTGCGAACTGTTCATTTTGCTTTTGTGGGGGTTTTCTTTTCCCCCTTGCCTCCAAATGTTTTTCGTCTTCTAGAAACGACGATGCGCGGATTCTAGTGCCGTGCCGTGACAATATCTTCAGTTAGCACTAGCGAGACAGCGAGGCGAATTATACTGTTTTTTAATGCTTCCATGCTTAAACTTTGTGTGACCCGTGATGTCATGATATGTGCGATTCGCTTAAGAAATTGGGATCGGGAAAGACTAAGGGCCCGAGTTTGTCTTACTCTGCATTATTATTGATTGATAATTTAGCCGCGGCACGCCGACTTCGACTAGCTGCATGTTTGGTGTTTTGCTTGGCTATCCGCCTCCTTGGGAATTAGGCCAGCTAGTGCTGTTATAAACTCTTGATGAAAAATTGTATGAGAAAAACTTTCAACTAAATAAATAGATAAATACTGAATTCTTTAACACGTTATGCTTCAAAAATTAATGCCAAATTTCTAAATTGATGCTTGGATTATAGGAAATTCTTTAACACGTTGCCTATAATCCGATGATGTTCCTCAATTGCTCTATCCCATCAGATGACAGTTATATGTGTACCTTTGTCACTTTCAAGCACTCTGAACCGCTGATACCATGGGTTTACTTGCTTACAGAAGCATTTCTGACAGTTTAGACGTTTATACAGAAACTTGCTCTTATACCAATGTACCATTGCAGATTTCTGTTACAGGAAACTTGACAAATGGCTGATGAGGATGTTCAACCTATCGTGTGCGACAACGGCACTGGAATGGTCAAGGTTGTTATATATTCAGCACAAAATCCTTTGAACATAAAAAAAAACATGCTCTCCCAAACTAACTGATCACAATCCTAATTTTTGCAGGCTGGTTTTGCCGGTGATGATGCACCCAGGGCGGTCTTTCCTAGCATTGTAGGAAGGCCACGCCATACCGGTGTCATGGTTGGTATGGGCCAAAAGGATGCCTATGTGGGCGATGAAGCTCAAGCAAAGAGAGGTATCCTGACTTTGAAATACCCCATTGAACATGGCATTGTCAACAACTGGGATGACATGGAGAAAATATGGCATCACACATTCTACAACGAGCTCCGTGTCGCACCAGAGGATCATCCTGTGTTGCTGACTGAGGCCCCTCTCAACCCCAAGGCCAACAGAGAGAAAATGACCCAGATCATGTTCGAGACCTTCAGTTGCCCAGCAATGTATGTCGCAATCCAGGCCGTTCTGTCTTTGTATGCCAGCGGTCGAACAACTGGTATGTCTGTCGCCTCGTTTGCAACAGTTGTCACTGAAGTTCATTGGATAGGGGCAGTGACAATTTTTTTCCTGCAGGTATTGTGCTTGACTCTGGTGATGGTGTGAGCCACACTGTTCCAATCTACGAGGGATACACGCTTCCTCATGCTATCCTTCGTTTGGACCTTGCTGGCCGGGACCTCACGGATAATCTAATGAAGATCCTGACAGAAAGAGGGTACTCCCTCACAACAACCGCTGAGCGGGAAATTGTCAGAGACATAAAGGAGAAGCTCGCTTACGTGGCCCTTGATTATGAGCAGGAGCTGGAAACGGCTAGGAGCAGCTCCTCTGTGGAGAAGAGCTATGAGATGCCTGATGGTCAGGTTATTACAATTGGTTCAGAAAGGTTCAGGTGCCCCGAGGTGCTGTTCCAGCCATCTCATGTTGGTATGGAAGTTCCTGGTATACACGAAGCGACATACAATTCCATTATGAAGTGTGACGTCGATATCAGAAAGGATCTGTATGGTAATGTTGTTCTCAGTGGAGGTTCTACCATGTTTCCTGGAATTGCTGATCGCATGAGCAAGGAGATCACGGCCCTTGCTCCTAGCAGTATGAAGGTTAAAGTTATTGCACCACCTGAAAGGAAATACAGTGTCTGGATCGGTGGCTCTATTTTGGCCTCTCTTAGCACTTTCCAGCAGGTTAGTATATTTCCCCCTCTCAACTGTGGAAGTTGCATATACATTACTCCTATCTTTTCTCGACAACTTTTTATAGCGCTCTTCGGGGTAATTTTTTCTCAGCATGTTTTTCTGACGATTGACTTAGAATCCTTATTCATGATCCACTTTCAGTTTGGGTTGGCAGGGTATGCATTAACTATTTTAGAGAATTCAATCTGAATATACATTTAATTCATATTTTTAGGAAATTGGCCTATAATATTCTAATTAACATAGATGGCCATATCCTCTGCTTGAACTTTTAGATATTTCTAGTATGCCATTTTACCAGAATATGAAAAAAATAGTACTCCCTCCGTTCACAAATATAGTATGTTCTAACTTTTCTCTGTATCGGATGTATATAGACACATTTTAGTGTGTTTGTTCACTCATTTTAGTCCGTATATACTCCATATTGAAATATCCAAAACATTTTATTTTCTTCGCCTACGTATAGCATTGGTCTTATATGACTTTGCTATTTGTCGAAGTGTCTTTTGTGTGCGTGTGTTGGTGTTGGCTGTGTGCATCCTAGCGCTATGTACAGGCTGGGTGTGCATGCTCAATCTGTTTGTATCGCCTTGATGCTTCATTTTGAGCAAATAAAATTCACCCTTTGTCGAAAAATCCTATATTTGTGAACGAAGGGAGTATCTTCCAAGAGGTTACGAAATCTGTAATATGCTATGATTGCTTTTGCAACCAAAGAATAGGCCAGTAGCCTGGTGGAGGGGAGGCTGTTTAAGAAGTGCTTCTAAGACCGGATCCGGTGCGTTGTTCCAAATCGATTCTTAACATCAATTTGTTTCTATTGGCAGATGTGGATCTCCAAGGCAGAGTACGATGAGTCTGGTCCGGGCATTGTCCACATGAAGTGCTTCTAAAGAGTCGGTGAAGGTTGTTTACAAAGGGGACTTGCTGCCAAGAATATATAGTACATGGAGTACATGGTTAGTGTTTTGTAGAAGATGTGTATCCTCAAAGGCACAATAGCATGGCCTTGCATGGCGTTTTCCTGCTGTATGAAATAATGAATGGAACATATGTGTATTCCAAACGCTGCCTAAGGGCATCTCTAGCCGATCCCTTATAAGTTGACGGACTAAAACCCTTAGTAGGGTATATATACTCCACTATTTTTTTTTCTTTCTAGCCGATCCCTTAAACTTAACGGAGTAAACTTCAAATTGATCAAACTCAAAGCAATTTGAACCGAAGGTAGCATGCATTTAAACATAAACATAAATAGTTTTGCACAACCAAACATAAAACACAAATTTAAACTAAGCTAAGCTTAACTAAACTACTTTCGGTCGAATGTGAGGTCGAGCCAATCCTTCCTTGTTGAAAGTGCTAGTTATCGACTAGAGGGAGGGTGAATAGGCGATTTTTATTATAGTCTTCAAAATACGGAGGCTTTGAAGACAAACAGTAGAAATGAACCTATTGATATGCAGTGGAAGGTAGACTACACTAGACAAGCCACAGTCAAGTAAGCAATGAAGTGAAAGTACGAAGACTATCAGCAGCTAGGTAGTATGGATCAGGATGGAAGATAGTATGAAGCCAGACAATAACAGTCTTCACACAGTGAAGACAATCAGATCATGCAAGCAGGCAATGACTTCACGAAGACAAACTATAAAGTAAAGAGATGGGAAGGATAGAACCAGTTGTTTGGTGAGGACAAGGATTTGATAAACCAGTTCCAGTTGTTGTTACAACTGTACGTCTGGTTAGGGAGACTGAGATTTAACTCAGAAGACCGTGTCTTCACCTTATTCCTCTTGAGCTAAGAACACACAGTCCTCGCCCAATCACTCTGTTAAGTCTTCAAGGTAGACTTCCAAACCTTCACAGACTTCGTTCACTGGCAATCCACAATGGCACTTGGATGCTCAAAACGTGACGCCTAACTGGCTGGAGGATTCACAATCCTCAAGTGTAACAAGTCTTCAGATCACGCGGACAGAAAGACTTCAGTGATGCCTGACACTCTTTGGCTCTGGGTGTTTTGGGCTTTGTCCTCGCAAGGATCTCTCTCTCAAATGCTTCGGAGGTGGGTTGCTCTCAAACGAAAAAAGCCGTGCACTAACTCCGAGCAGCCACCAATTTATGGTGTAGGGGGTGGGCTATTTATAGCCAGGAGGCAAGCCGACCTGATTTGTCTGAAATGACCCTGGGTCACTAAGGAACTGACACGTGTCCAACGGTCAGATTTCAAACACACGCGGCAGCTTGACTTGGGCTACAAGTAAAGCTGACTCATCCAGCTCTGTATAAGATTTGCTCTCATTGTCTTCGCTCAAAGACATAGGATTTGGTTGAGCATCACATCAGTCACTCTGACTTTGTTCACTTGGACCCCACTTAACAGTATGGTGGTTCCTATGACTCAACAAAGAAGAAACGGAAACTACGAAACAACTATGTCTTCGCACTCCATAGTCTTCACGTGAATGTCTTCTCATGTCATATTCTTCACTGCGAATAACTTCACAGACCACCATTGTCTTCAATGTCTTCACACATTTTTAGGGGTCATCTCTGGTAGGTAAACCGAATCAATATGGGACCACTACATGTGTTATCCTGCAATTCTCACAAACACATTAGTCCCTCAACCAAGTTTGTCGTCAATACTTCAAAATCAACTAGGGGTGGCACTAGATACACTTATAATCTCCCCCTTTTTGGTATTGATGACAAACAGGTTGAAGTTTTCACGGGGATAAAAGTATGTGAAAGTTAAGGATTAAGGGATTATCTTCATAAGTAGCAAAACGCTCCCCCTGAAGATGTGCATATAAGTAGTTTGCTTTTGAATGTAAATGCACATGGAAGGTTTTAGTTGTGGAGATCCTCTTCAACTTATGAAGACAATTCATCATGCATATAAAAAGATAACGAAAATAATGACATGCATAATGAAAAATGGACGTCTACGGAATGGCTTCATGGGGAATTTATCATCGCATCACAAGGTAGCAGAAAAAAGTTAGCAGACGACCATCGAGTTTAAGTGTTACAACTCAAAGAACCAAATGTATCAAAAGACGAGAGTTGTAAAGACTTAGCAAAAAAATGCAACCACCCATAAGGACCCGCTTGAAGACTATCAACTCATAAGCTTCTCCCCCTTTTGTCAGTAATGACAAAAAGGTTTGAAGACATAGAGTATTTACTCGTTCCCATCAGGAGTGGATGATGGAGCAGGGTCGACGTTGGAGTTCGGTGGTGCAGACGGGCCTGAAGCAGTGTCGAGATGCAGTGCATCCATGGTCGGTGAAGTGGCGTCGTCTTCTTCATCGACGACTCTCGCAACAACTGTTGCAGCCGAAGACGAACGTTCAGAGTCTTCAATAGACGGCGTGCGACGCCGGCTTGCATTTGGTGGAGTCCTGGAATCAAACTTGAAATTCTCTGTAAAGCCATCTTCGCGAAGATCGTCTTCAAGACAGAGCATTGTGAGACTCTTCCAGGACCGCCGACAGGCTTCATGGGCAACAAACGAGTTCTTGGTGGCCAAGTTTCGAATGCGATTGACATCCACCAAGATACTCTGCATCTGACGCTTTAGCCAGTCATGATGCTTATCCTGCTTCTGATGCAAGGCCACAAGAAGCTCTCGGCCATTGAGTACACGAGAGCGCTTCCGAGGCCTTTGGGCAATCGTACTTGCAGTGGCTTCGGTGTGGGCACGATGTGGCACTCTCATATTTCCAGCCAGAGGATAAGCGGGGGTTGCAACGTTGGGGACAAGAATTCCTTCCATTGGTTGCGTGAAGCTTTGATGTTCAGCATTCTGAAGATGTAGGGGTTTCTTGGCAGGCTCGAGGTAGATGGCTTCAATGGACAGATCAACCTCAGGCAGAAAAACAATGTGGTTGCGCACTGAAGGCTGATAGTCAATAGTGGAATGGAGCTTGATCAGGCGCATCACCCATGGAGCATAGAAATTCAGGCCAAACAGATCAATCTCAGAAGCAGCTAGTTGTCTGATGAAGATATCCTGGGTGTTGAATCTGATGCCATTGATGATATAAAATACCAACGTCTTCATGGCTCCTTCAAGTTTAGCTTCAGAAGAATGTCCCTTGATCGGCCATAGAGTACGCCTCAGAATATGGTATAATGTGCGTGGCAAGTACTCGAGGTCCTTCACAACGAATTCCTTTGGGTATTCAGCATCTTGCGGCAATGGCTTCATCATACTTAGCATCTGACTCATATTTGGTTCAGGCCTCTGAAAGATACTCTGCAGTTCATCTCTATGACGCTGACAACCAGGCTCGTATAACTCACCTAGAGTGGGCAGGGAAGTAAGCTCGATAATGTCTTGAGCTTTGGCTTCGTGATGTACATCACCTGACATCCACTCAAGGATCCATGTCTTCGGATCCCTGTTGTAGCCGCGGATATGAAGTATGGCATAAAACTGCAGTGGAAACTTCATTGCAGTGCTCTTTGTCTGTCACAAACGGCAGAAGACCAACATCCCTAAAGCAGTCAAGAGCTTCTTCAAGACAGGGCAGCCCAACAATAGCTTCACAATCCAGACGCATGTGTGGAAAGATTCGCTCTTGATTGTACAGAATGCAGGAGTAGTAGCTCCGCTGCTGATGGCTCCAAAATCGATCGGAAGAGATCTTTGGCTTCGAGTAGGGATTCTTGGCACTGTCAAAGAAGGTGTTATGTGCTCTGAAGCGGTGCACGCTGAAAGAACCCGATGTAGTTGCAGCACCTGGAAGCCTTGGCAGCTATGGCTTGGGCTTCTGAACTTGAGGCCTCTGCTCCACATGATAGTCATACTGTGGTCCAGGAGTAGTGGGAGGAACCATAATAGGCCATCTTACTGTGACAAGCTGTCCACGATCAAAGGCCTGTTCTGTGAGGCCTTGGAGGTGGAACGATGGCTTCAGCATCCACATTAGCTTCAGGCTCCACATTGTCTTCAGCCATGACTGTGTCATTGGCTTTAGTGGCGTTGTTTGTGGCAGCCTTAGTGTTTTCAACCTCCACTTGTTCAAGAACTGGAGGGTCGGGCACAATCACATTCTCCTCGAGAATGACTTGATCAGTAGCTAGGGGTGTGGCAACTCTCTCATCTTCTCTCTCTTCTTTGTCTTCGTCGGCTGATGCAGCCGGAATGTCTTCAGCCACTTTGGCCTCAGATTCAGAGGCATTTGCAAAAGGGGTGGCTTCTGAAAACACTTGACATGCAACTGAGCTTTGGTGCACTTCCCCTTCCAGAATGCTCGACATGGTGACCTGTGGCCTGGGGCCTTTGCGAAGCCTGCGAAATGCGGGCGACGCCTTTGGTGAGGGAGTGGTCTGCACCATGTAGTTGTCGTCGTCAAGCACCGGAGTGGTGACTTTAGGTGGTGGTGTTCTTGGTGTCTCATCATGTACTGGGGTGTCTTGTTGTGGGCGCTCGGCCCATGAGTCATCCTAAGCAATTGGCGTCAATGGACGACCAATGCCGATAAGTTCACTGCTCGTTGGAGTAGGCGATGATACCGTCTGGGGCTCGAGCTGAGGAAGGACTACATCATCATTCACATTGTCTTCATGAGCAATGTCTTCGGCTGTGATGGGGTCAACAACTGGAACTTCTTCATCTTCTGGAGCCTCTGTGGAAGCAGGCTCATGGATCACAAGACGACGCTCTTGGTTGGTTGAGGCTGGAAGAGCAACAGAAATGGGTTCAACAATGAGGGGCTCAGAGGCCGCAACACGCTCTTTCTTTGAAGACTTTTTCTTCAATTTCTTCTTGGATGGGGCATCATCAGAAGTATCCCTATGCTTGCGTTTCCTGGCTTTGGCTTTAGCTGCCCTTGTTTTCTTCAGCTCTGAAGCTGCTAAGGTGACCTTAGGCTTTGAGCCTGTCATACTAGCAGGGAAGACAATGCGAGGTTCTTCCTGCCTTGGTGCTTCAGTTTGGGCCGCAGCAGACTTCTTCTTTTGCTTGGAAGCCATCCTGGGGTCGATGCCAGGACGCCCAAGAGCTTTTCTTTTCTCAGCTTCATTATTTGCTTGAACACATTTCTGCGCAAAGTACTTCATGCGCTCTCGTGAGCCTTTGGCTTCTTCGCGCTTTTTGTGAAATTGTTCCTTAAGGTCATGCAGCATCTTCTTGAAGATCTGCACATCAGCCACACTGAGCTTGGCCATATTCTTCTTGAAATGAGCCTTCTCATAATCAATCTTGTTCTTGAGTTGAACGATTTTCTAAGCCAGGGCCAACTCATTAGCAATGGCCCGTGAAACGTGACGCTTATGTCCACAGGCAGCTGAACATCATCAATATTGATGCTTTGGTCATCGAACCACTCATCGATGAAGTTGTTCAGAATGTCAACATCAAAGAGGGGCAGATCGTTGAAGATCTCCACCTCTTGCTTGCTCTTGATCAGCATCTCAAGTGCTTCATCACCAAGATCTTCATCACTGGATAGATCAATGGTGTCTTCCTCATTCCGCACAACGGCAGCAGGAGTCAGTTCATGCCCAGAAATCTTCTTGGGCATCTTGGTTTTCTTGGACTTCTCGGCCTTCTTGGAGACACGAGACAAATCTTCAGACTGCACACTGGGTTTAGGAGGTGCAGTGGTCAATGGCTTCATAGTCGAAGCTTTTGGTGTGGCAGAGGGCTTCGAAGCTTTTGACTTCTTTTTCTTTTGCTTCGGCGGAGCAGGCGCATCTTCGGAGTCTGTGTCATCAGCTGATTTCTCCACAGTGGCCCTCTGAGCAGCAATGTGGGAGAGGAGCCCATCGAAGCTGGTGAAGGGGCCGATGACATTTGGATTGGCATCGCGAGTCCCATCCTGCCTAGGTGCAGATGGACCAGGGTTGAAGTTGAGTCCAAGATCCTTCTTGTTCTTCGCAGCTGACTCCTTGGCAAACTGATAGTTGCGCTTAAAGAGATTGTCTTCACGACACCATAACATGGATGATGGGTCGGCATTATCATGCTTCGGTCCTCAGACCATGCATGGGTAGAAGCCTTGGGCAATAGCTTCAGGCTTCGACTTTGGCTGCAGATTCTTGTACAGGATATCGCCCCATGGGCGCTTGATAGCGTTCTTCTCAGCATATTCGGCACTGACGAAGTTGTACTTGGACCACTGTTCTGCCCAATATCTTCGAATCCATTGGATTCGGGTCTTGCGCTGATTCCTCTGGATCAGTTTTGTACATTTCATACAGATCTGGAGGCAGATCTAGAGCTGTGTTACCTCTGCGCTGCCTGCCACCTTTCCTAGCAGACTTTTCTGTGGCCATGATATTCAAGCAGATAGGCTTCAGAACAGTGAAAGTCTTCCGTCTACTGGTCAAACAAGAATTGGCTTCAGTGGAGTGAATATGATGTTGTAAGAACTCTGCAGATGAATGCAGACTATGAGAACCAAGGGATTCTCCCACGGACATGTACCTGTGACAGCATTAGAGGTGCAAGGGAAGGGGAAGAGGTCATATGCATTCTTAGAAGATTTTGAAGATAAATCAGTTTGAAGACATTGACCTCATAGAGCGAAGACAACATTCACTTATATGAAGAGAGTTGGTTCCAGATTTGTACGAATCCATGAATAAGTACAAGTGAGGAATCTAACTAGTTATGAAGCATAAGTGAATATTCTTAGCATGACCTGAGATGCAGATAAAGACGGATCCATATTCGGAAGTGTAGAAACCACTTTTGGTTGAAGTGGATGGATTTTACGGATCGAAAAGGTGGTAAAAAGTGAGATTTAATTACCGCTGACGAACTGCTAGACGAGGCAGAGTTAGAAGTCGAGCGGTTCAATCTCCCGCGCCCTAACTTGGTGGCAGAAGACACCTATGGCGGTGGCGGAGAGGACGAGGTCCGCGGCCGGCGTGAGGACGGCGTCGAAGAAGTCGCGGCAGCTAAGCGCTTCGTCTCCAGCGTCGACGTGAACTAGCGGAGCGCTAGGGTTTGAGCGAGGTGGCGAGGTGGAAGAAGAGATAATGATCGCGAGGTGTGTGTATTTATAAGAAAAGCGACGGCACAACGTAATTACGCAGGTGCCCCTGGCAGTTCACATCTGAAGGACACGTGGCCTGCATGCAACTTATTGGAAGTTGTTCCATGTTCCCACGCATGCCTGGATTGTCGGGTGGTCGTTCCTGCTTCTCCGGCATTCAGGCAAAAGGGATATGGCATTAAAACAGATTTAAATGTTTGTCTCCATGTCTTCTGCTGACAAGGACTCAGAGAAGACATTTGACAGGTTTCAACAGACTGCATATGACTTAGATAGATAGAATTTGAGGTAGAAGCACAGAGGGGGTTAGGGTCGGATCACATTCACTTAGATCAGGAAAAAATTCAAGTATGAAGACATAGCTATAAGTGAATGCTGTAGAGGACAGAACACGCATATATATTTATATATTAGTATAAGACCAACTCAACATTGCGAAGATAAACCTTGAAGTCAAATCAATATTGAAGACAAACCAAATGCGAAGACTATGCAATTGTGACGCCAAATGAAACTCTTCTAAAATATTTTGGTGGTGGCGTTACCCACCGTATAGGAAGTATTAGACCCAGACAGGGCGCACAATTATCGTGACGCTCCGAAGTCAAATTCCGCATTAATTATTCACACTTAGAGTGTATGTCTTCATTGATTGAAGAGATACGTTACTTCGTGTGTTGCACATCTAAGTGTTAGGATGTGTGTCCAATTACATGACATTTGAGGATTCTAAGATATTTAGCTCACACCGTAACTTGCAGAACCTTTTCTCATCCAAGGGCTTTGTGAAGATATCTGCCAATTGCTCTTCAGTGTTGACGTGAATGATGTCAATATCTTCCTTCATGACATGATCTCTGAGAAAGTGATGACGGATCTGAATGTGCTTTGTCTTCGAGTGCTGGACTGGGTTGTTGGCAATCTTGATGGCGCTTTCATTGTCGCAGTAGAGGGGCACATGCTTCAGGTGGATGCCATAGTCCTTGAGAGTTTGCTTCATCCATAGAAGCTGAGCGCAGCAAGATCCAGCAGCAATGTATTCAGATTCAGCAGTGGAGAGGGATACACAGTTCTGCTTCTTTGAAGACCAACAGACAAGAGATCGTCCAAGAAAGTGACATGTGCCTGATGTGGACTTGCGATCAACCTTGTCACCAGCATAATCGGCATCTGAGAATCCAACTAGATCAAACTCTGAGCCCTTTGGATACCATAATCCTAGTGTTGGGGTGTAGCCAAATATCGAAGAATTCGCTCCACAGCTAAGTGATGCGATTCCTTTGGTGCCGCTTGGAATCGGGCACACATGCAAACGCTAAGCTTTATATCTGGCCTGGATGCACATAAATAGAGTAAAGAACCAATCATGGAGCGGTACCTTTTGATCGAATTCTTTACCATTGTCGTCGGGGCCCAGATGACTTTTGGTTGGCATTGGCGTCATGTATCCTTTGCAGTCTTGCATTCCAAACTTCTTCAGGCAGTCTTTGAGGTATTTTTCTTGTGATATGAAGATGTCGTTGCTCTGCTGACGGATTTGAAGACCGAGGAAGAATTTTAGCTCACCCATCATGGACATCTGATATTGCTCTTGCATCATATGTCCAAACTCATCACTGTATTTCTTGTCAGTGCAGCCGAAGATAATGCCATCCACATAGATTTGGCATACAAACAGTTCACCATCATATGTCTTCGTGAAGAGTGTGGGATCCAGGGAACCAGGTTTGAAGCCTTTGCTCTTCAGGAAGTCTTTGAGTGTGTCATACCAAGCACGAGGGGCTTGTTTGAGGCCATACAGTGCCTTGTTGAGCTTGTATACCATGTCGGGATGCTTTGGGTCTTCAAAACCAGGTGGTTGTGCAACATACACTTCTTCTTCAATTTTGCCGTTGAGAAAGGCACTCTTTACATCCATTTGATACAGAAGGATGTTGTGATGGTTGGCATAGGCTAGCAGTATGCGAATGGCTTCAAGCCTAGCCACCAGAGCAAATGTTTCATCGAAGTCAATCCCTTCTACTTGAGTGTAACCCTGAGCAACGAGACGAGCCTTGTTTCTGACGACTTGACCATGCTCGTCTTGTTTGTTGCGATAGATCCATTTGGTGCCTATGATGTTGTGCTTGCGAGGATTAGGACGCTTTACTAGTTCCCCAACATTGTTCAGCTCGAACTGTTGAAGCTCTTCTTGCATAGCTTGAATCCATTCAGGTTCCATGAAGGCTTCAGCAACTTTCTTGGGTTCAGATATAGAGACGAATGCAAAGTGCCCATAGAAATTTGCTAGTTGTGTTGCTCTTGAACGGGTGAGTGGACCAGGTGCATTGATGTTGTCGATTATCTTCTCAATTTGTACATCATTTGCAACACGAGGATGAACTGGACGAAGACTTTTCTCTTACTGATCATTGTCTTCATTTTCAACATTGACTTCAGGCTGAGCAGTGTCTTCGGGGTGATTGGGTGCAGAAATGATGATTTGTTCTTCAGTCTGAGCCTCTGAAGGTATGATTTCTCCAGTACCCATAATCTTGATAGATTCACTTGGTGAGGCTTCATCTAGCACATTTGGCAGGTGCTCTCCTTGCGAGCCGTTAGTCTCATCGAACCGCACATCCACAGTTTCAACCACTTAATAGTGAAAGAGGTTGAAGACTCTGTAGGAGTGCGAATCCTTTCCGTAGCCAAGCATAAAACCTGCATGTGCTTTCAGTGCAAATTTGAAGTGTGATGTGGATCCTTGATCCAGCACCTAGCACCAAATACTCTGAAGTAGCTGACGTTTGGCTTCTTACCAGTTAGTAGCTCATATGATATCTTCTTTAGAAGCTTGTGAAGATAAACACGGTTGATGACGTGGCATGCAGTATCAATGGCTTCAGGCCAGAACTTTCTTGGAGTCTTGTACTCATCAAGCATCGTCTGTGCCATCTCAATGAGGGTTCTGTTCTTGCGCTCCACGATGCCATTCTACTGAGGTGTGTATGGAGCTGAGAACTCATGTGTGATGCCCAATGTATCAAGATAAGTGTCGAGTCTGGTGTTCTTGAATTCTGTGTCGTTGTCACTCCTGATGTGCTTGATCTTGATTCCATAGTTCGTCATGGCATGATTGGCAAATCGTCTGAAGACATCCTGCACTTCATTCTTATAAAGGATTATGTGCACCCATGTATATCTTGAGTAATCATCAACAATGACGAAGCCATAGAGGCAAGCAGTGGTAGTAAGGGTAGAGTAGTGAGTGGGGCCAAATAAGTCCATGCGAAGCAGCTCGAAGGGACGTGATGTCGTCATGATTGTCTTTGAGGGATGCTTGGCCCTAGTCATCTTTCCAGCTTCGCGGGCACCACATAGATGATCCTTCTTGAACTTGACACCCTCGATGCCTACGACATGCTTCTTCTTCGCGAGAGTGTACAAGTTCCTCATGCCAGCATGCCCTAGCCTCCGATGCCAGAGCCAGCACTCTGAAGCTTTTGCTAGAAGACATACGGCCAACTGTGGTCCTGCTGAGAAATCTACCATATGCAGATCGTCTTTTCGATATCCTTCAAAGACTAGAGATTTGTCAGATTCCATAAGCACAAGGCAACGATATTTTCCAAATATCACAATCATGTTCAGATCACAAAGCATTGAGACAGACATTAAGTTGAAACCAAGGGATTCAACAAGCATCACTTTATCCATGTGCTGGTCCTTTGAGATTGCAACTCTACCTAGACCCAATACCTTGCTTTTACCAGTGTCAGCAAATGTGATGTGACTCTTGTCATATGGATGTAGGGTTGAATCCATGAGAAGACTTCGATCACCAGTCATGTGGTTAGTGCATCCACTGTCCATAATCCATTCTAAAGCCTTTGGTGCCATACCCTATAGTGCAGTTTAGGGGATAGGCTTCACCAAGGGTATTGTGAAGCATAAACATTTGATGAACAAGCGGATTATGAAAGTTCAGATCTTGGTTAGGATAAATAGGATGTTTGTCAAGGAATACTGGGACGAAATACATAATAAGACCATTTTGGCATTTTATCTTGCGCCCCACATGATGTTTTAGGTCCCCAGCATAAGCATCAGACGCCTTTGATTTCTGGCTAGAGACCTTTCCCTGCAAAAGAGAGTTAATTTTTCTTAACCACCCGCATCTTCAGGGGTGGCTTAGAAGCAATGAGTCTAAGTGCAGCATCTGAGAACTTCGGCTTTGGAGCCCTAGCAAATAGCCTTGCAGGTGGTGAATAATACTCATAAGAATAAGCAGAAAAGTTCTTGGTCCTATGAACATAGCGGTTTGATGAAACACGCTCGTATTCATAAGTCTGAGTATGGTTTCCCTGCAAAACATTGGCGTTAGGGTGACTCTGGTGAGTCCTCTGTCTGTATGAAGCCTTTGGACCATATGAAGCCTTTGGTCTGGGGTTTGTCTTCTTCCCAGGTGGTGTCATGATGACATTCACCGGAAGTTTCTCAAGACAACTTTTGGGCAACCAGATCTTCTTCAAAGGTGGTCCATTCCTGCAGTTAGTACCAATATAGCTGGCAAACACTTCACCATTCTGATTCTTAAACAGTTTATAGTTTGCATCAAAGGATTCATCAATGATAATCGGGTTAGCACAAGTGAAGCCAGATAAGGTAGATGGATCCACTGAAGGTCCCTTTGCAGCAACCCATGTGGTTTTGGGGTACTGCTCAGGCTTCCAGTAAGAACCATCAACATTCATTTTCCTCTCGAACCCAACACCCTCTTTCCTAGGGTTTTGGTTCAGAATCTGTTTCTTGAGGACATCACATAGTGTCTGATGCCCTTTGAGACTTTTGTACATTCCTGTTTTAAGCAATGTCCTCAACCTAGCATTCTCATCAGCAATAGTAGTGGTATCCTCATCAGAGGGGTTAGTTACAACATCAGCAGTTGAAGATATTGCAACAGTAGCAGCAGTAGAACATTCAGTAGCAGAGACAGCATTATCACACTCAAGGCATTTTAGACACGGTGGTTCAAACCCTTCCTGAGCGGAACTGATATGTTGAGCGCGGAGTGACTCATTCTCCTTTTGAAGATCTTCATGAGCCGATCTCAAGTTCTCAAGCTCTTGCTTCCTTTGAAGATAATCATAGGAGAGCTTTTCATGAGTAGTTGAGAGCGTTTCATGACGACTTTCAAGTTCCTCGTACTTAACATGAAGATTTTTAATGTCTTCAATTAAGGACTAAGTTCGGGTCATTTCCGCGTCCAACAGGTCATCGCTTTTGTCTAGCAACTTTTGAATATGTTCCATAGTAGTTTGTTGTTCAGTTGCAATTTTAGCAAGTGTTTTGTAGCTAGGTTTAGATTCACATCCAGAGTCATCTTCACTAGATGTTTGAAAGTAATCATCGCGTGTTTACCTTGGCACCTCATGCCATGAAGCAGTAAGTGGGATCAGAGTCATCCTCATCATTAGCATCAGCGTTGGTGATGAGGCCATTGTCTTCAGTGTTGAAGATGGACTTGGCGACATAGGCTGAAGCTAGAGCCAGGCTTGCCACGCCTGAATCGGACTCCTCCTCAGACTCCACCTCCGCCTCCTCAGAAGCAGACTCCTCCTCTGAATCCATCTCCTTGCCAACAAACGCACGAGCCTTGCTTGATGAGCTCTTCTTGTGTGATGAAGACTTTGACGAAGACTTCAAAGAAGACTTTGAGGATTTCTTCTTCTTCTTGTCATAAGAATCATATTCCTTGATCTTCTTCTTCTTCTTGGTTTCATTGTCCCACTGTGGACACTCAGAGATGTAGTGACCGGGTTTCTTGCATCTGTGGCATGTTCTCTTCTTGTGGTCACGAGTGGAAGCTTCATCATTTCTTGAGCTGGATCTTGAAGACTTTCTGAATCCTTTCTTCTTGGTGAACTTTTGGAACTTCTTCACAAGCATAGCAAGCTCCTTTCCAATGTCTTCAGGATCCTCAGAACTGCAGTCAGTTTCTTCTTCAGATGAGGAAACAACCTTTGCCTTCAAAGCGCGAGTTCGGCCATAGTTTGGACCATAGATATCTCTTTTCTCAGATAACTGGAACTCATGTGTGTTGAGCCTCTCAAGTATGTCAGACGGATCGAGAGTCTTGAAGTCAGGGCGTTCTTGAATCATCAGGGCCAGGGTGTCGAATGAGCTGTCAAGTGATCTCAGGAGATTCTTGATGATTCCGTGCTTGGTGATCTCAGTGGCGCCGAGTGCGCGAAGATCATTTGTGATATCAGTGAGGCGATCAAATGTGAGCTGGACATTCTCATTGTCGTTTCTCTTGAAGCGGTTGAAGAGGTTGCGAAGAACATCAATCCTTGAGTCTCTCTGGGTTGAGACGCCTTCGTTGACCTTGGAGAGCCAGTCCTAGACTAGCAGTTTCCAGAGCACTCACATGGCCATATTGTCTTTTGGTCAGATGACCATAGATGATGTTCTTGGCAGTCGAGTCCAGTTGAATGAACCTCTTGACATTAGCAACGGTGACACCTTCACCGACCTTGGGAACGCCGTTCTTGATGACATACCAGAGGTCGACGTCAATGGCTTCAACATGCATACGCATCTTATTCTTCCAATAGGGGTAATGAGTGCCATCGAAGACAGGGCACGTAGCAGAGACCTTGATTATCCCTGCAGTCGACATAGCTAAAATTCCAGGTGGTTAAACCGAATCACACATAACAAGGGAGCACCTTGCTATGATACCAATTGAAAGTGCTAGTTATCGACTAGAGGGGGTGAATATGCGATTTTTATGATTGTCTTCAAAACACGAGGGATTTGAAGACAAACAGTAGAAATGAACCTATTGATATGCAGCGGAAGGTAGACTACACTAGACAAGCCATAGTCAAGTAAGCAATGAAGTGAAAGTACGAAGACTATCAGCAGCTAGATAGTATGGATCAGGATGGAAGATAGTATGAAGCCAGACAACAACAGTCTTCGCACAGTGAAGACAATCAGATCATGCAAGCAGGCAATGACTTCATAAAGACAAACTGTAAAGTAAAGAGATGGGAAGGATAAAACCAGTTGCGTGGTGAGGACAAGGATTTGGTAGACCAGTTCCAGTTGTTGTGACAACTATACGTCTGGTTAGGGAGGCTGAGATTTAACTCAGAAGACCGCGTCTTCACCTTATTCCCCTTGAGCTAAGAACACACAGTCCTTGCCCAATCAGTCTGGTAAGTCTTCAAGGTAGACTTCCAAACCTTCAAAGACTTCATTCAATGCCAATCCACAATGACTCTTGGATGCTCAGAACGTGACGCCTAACCGGCTGGAGGATTCACAGTCCTCAAGTGTAACAAGTCTTCAGATCACGCGGACAGAAAGTCTTCAGTGATGCCTAACACTCTTTGGCTCTGGGTGTTTTGGGCTTTGTCCTCGCAAGGATCTCTCTCTCAAATACTTCGGAGGGGGGTTGCTCTCAAACAACAAAAGCCGTGCACTAACTCTGAGCATCCACCAATTTATGGTGTAGGGGGTGGGCTATCTATAGCCAGGAGGCAACCCGACCTGATTTGTCCGAAATGACCTTGGGTCACTAAGGAACTGACACGTGTCCAACGGTCAGATTTCAAACACACGTGGCAGCTTGACTTGGGCTACAAGTAAAGCTGACTCATCCAGCTCTAGATAAGATTTGCTCTCATTGTCTTTGCTCGAAGACATAGGATTTGGTTGAGCATCACATTAGTCACTCTGACTTTTTTCACTTGGACCCCACTTAACAGTACGGTGGTTCCTATGACTCAACAAAGAAGAAACGGAAACTACGAAACAACTATGTCTTCACACTCCATAGTCTTCACGTGAATGTCTTCTCATGTCATATTCTTCACTATGAATAACTTCACAGACCACCATTGTCTTCAATGTCTTCACACATTTTTAGGGGTCATCTCTGGTAGGTAAACCGAATCAATATGGGACTACTACCTGTGTTATCCTGCAATTCTCACAAACACATTAGTCCCTCAACCAAGCTTGTCGTCAATACTCCAAAACCAACTAGGGGTGGCACTAGATGCACTTACACTCGTCGGGTATGGTGTGCCGCGATTTGGGTCCGGACTGGTGTCGTCATCGGGGAAGACACTCCTCCACTCATCAACTTCGATCTCCTCATCATCGCCGCCCACCTCGCCGCCTCTGACCTCGTCGGAGGAGGAGATAAAGATAACTTTGCCGCCGGCATCGGCAAGAACATCCGCTCCGCCTCCACAAGCTCCGGGTGTTGCCGGCAGAGCTCTTGCATGTAGAACTTGTCGGCGACCTCGGCCTCGAGGCGCTCCCTCGCCTCGCGGTCCTCCGGCGCCATAGTCGAGCTCATCACCCCCGGCTCCGGTGGGACGAGGTGGATCGAAGCCGTGTCGAAGGGGAAGTCAAGCCGGGCCGCCACACCGTGGTAGCGGACCTGCCAATAGTCGTACTCCATGGCCGCGAGCTCGACCGTGTGGAAGGTCCCGAGCCACCACCAGGTGTGGATCGCCCGATCCGTGATTTCTGCCACCCACATCCTCATCGGTGGCCGGGGCGGAGGGAGGACGGGTAAGTCCTCGAACCGGCGTAGGGGAGCGGCGGCCACCGGATCGGGCGACCGGCGACGGCGGCTCGATGAAGAGCCCACGGAGGACGACCCGCGTGCGTGGCGGTGCGGATCCATGTTGCGGATCGGCGGAGGGGACCGACGGCCACCATGTCCGGCCATCGGAAGGGCGGGGGCGCGCCGACGGTGGTGCGGGGGAGAAGAGGCGCCGATTTTACTCGGCCACGTAGGGAAGAAGTAAATATACTCAAAATTGCAGCGATGGAGTAAGAAAATTACTCCACTAAGCCATATAGGAGATCGGCTAGGTCAAACTTAGTGGAGTAAAAAAGCCAAATTTATTCAATTAATTTAAAAAAAATTGGAAAACTTCCAATCTATTCACTTCAATCATGGCAGTACAACGAACACCAGAAATAAAAATTACATCCAGATACGTAGACCACCTAGCGACGATTACGAGCACTGAAGCAAGCCGAAGGCGCGCCACCGTCATCGCCCCTCCATCGCCGGAGTCAAGCACAACTTGTTGTAGTAGACAGACGGGAAGTCGTCGTGCTAAGGCCCCATAGGACCAGCACCCCAAAACAGCAACCGCCGCCGATGAAGAATAACGTAGATTGGAAGAATCCAAACCGAAGACACACGAACTTAGACGAACAACGACGAGATCCGAGCAAATCCACGAAAGATAGATCTGCCGGATACACACCTCCACATGCCCACCAACGATGCTGGACGCACCGTCAGAACGGGGGCTAGGCGGGGAGACCTTTATTCCATCTTCAGAGAGCCGCCGTCGTCTCGCCTTCCTGAGCAGGACACAAACCCTAACAAGATTAAAAAAATGACTAAAAACAGAGCCCTCCCGCTGGCCCTTGCCAGGATCCACCGTGCCTCCATGGCCCTAGGGCCACCGGAGACGAGGCGGACCTGCACCAGCACCGGCGAGAGGCACGAAGCCTAACTTTCTTTCTTGGAGGAGGTAATAATATGACAAGTTATCTGGACTGTAGTGAAGAAAATACTTGATGGATCTAATGATGAGTTGTCCCCTTTATTCAATTAAATTGATATAAGGGATCAGTTAGAAATGCTCTAATGATACTGCGTGGTACGCCATATTCGTGCCTCCTCAAAGGAGAGGAGTCAAAACCCACACGCCCTGGTTGAAATCGTTTTAACACCGAAACTCTCTTTTTTGCGAGCATTGACACCGAAACTCTGCTGCTAGAGAAGGCCTGACGCCCCCTCGCAGCCAGACTAGATGACCACCGAGTGCCACAGGGGTACCGGCGGTGGCCCAAAGTGGCCGGAGAGGTTCTCGCCGACCGTAGGAGATGCCTTTGGCGACACGAAGCCGCGGTGGCAGCCAGGGTCCATCTCCTCTCTCATGTCGATGCGACGTACATACTCGAAAACCTTTTTCCTTTCAAAAAATATTTCCTTTTACTTCGATCGTCTTCATGTCCTATTCATTTTCATTGCTCGAAAGCAAACAGAGTCAGGACGGACTCAAGCCACTCGAATGCGAACATAATGAGGACTTCAATGTATTACATATATGTATATGTACACGAATGTAATTTGAAGCGAAAAAGAAGTTAAATTTTACTCCCAAATGCTAGCGGGTGTGCATGCGTTCACCTCCTAAAGCCAAGGGGCATAATGCCCTGTCCCCACAACAAAAATAGATTGTTTGGGCCTCCCAAAAGTTCAGTAGTTTGTGCTTGTTCCTTTATTCGGTCCCTGACTTCTCCCTGCTCAGCCACCGATTCCTGCTCCACATTATTCTCCTCGTCATACGTCATGCATACCCACATAATCTACATAAAACTTACTGGAGCCCGCAGGTGTTATATTGATGGATGACAAGAGAAGATCTCGTTCTCAAAAAAGAAAAGACAAGATAAGATCTCGTAGGTTGCATGATTCGGTAGTCATAGCTAACCAAGAGGGAGAGAAGATTACATGGTTGTTGGGATAAGAGATAGAAAGAGGTTTAAGCTTAAGTATCTCCTAACAACTCTAACGTGGGGCTCAAGGCGCACACATCCGAACTAGGCTGGACTAACATAATGTTGTTTAGCATCCTTCTTTAATATGAACTCCTCAAGTTAAGATTACGCTTAAATTCCTCGAATTGTCGTGTGGGCAAGGCTTTTGTAGAGCCGTCTACAACTGAACAAATCGAATTGCCAACTCCTTGCTAGAAACTCCTTCTCTCACAAAGTGATAATCAATTTAAATATACTTAGTTTTACATGAAAAACAGGATTAGCAGAAATATATGTAGCACTAAGATTATCACACCAAAGACAAGGGGTTTGTGTGTAACATATTCCAAGTTCCTTGAGCATAGACTGAACCCATATAAGCTCTGCTATTACATTTGCCAGAGCCTTATATTCAGTCTCAATACTTTATCTTAACGCTGTTGCATGTTTCTTTGCACATCATGAAATTAAGTTGGGTCCAAATAAAACTGCAAAATCACCTGTTGACCTTCTATCATCCAAGAAACCTGCCCAGCCAGAATCAGAGAAAGCACTAACAAGGATAGATGATGACTTGTTGGAGGTTACTTCAACACTTAGAGTATTCTTCACATATGGATCTGAATGTGGCAGACCCATTGACTAAACCTCTCTCACAAGCACAACATGATCACACCTTAGTACTCTTTGGTTGTTAATCACATGACGATGTGAACTAGATTATTGACTCTAGTAAACCCTTTGGGTATTGGTCACATGGCGATGTGAACTATAGAGTGTTAAATCACATGACGATGTGAACTATTGGTGTTAAATCACATGGCGATGTGAACTAGATTATTGACTCTAGTGCAAGTGGGAGACTGAAGGAAATATGCCCTAGAGGCAATAATAAAGTTGTTATTTATGTTTCCTTATATCATGATAAATGTTTATTATTCATGCTAGAATGTGTTAACCGAAAACTTAGTACATGTGTGAATACATAGACAAACAGAATGTCCCTAGTATGCCTCTACTTAACTAGCTCGTTAATCAAAGATGGTTAAGTTTCCTAGCCATAGACATGTGTTATCATTTGATGAACGGGATCACATCATTAGGAGAATGATGTGATGGACAAGACCCATTCGTTAGATTAGCATTATGATCGTTACAGTTTCATTGCTACTACTTTCTTCATGACTTATACATGTTCCTATGACTATGAGATTATGCAACTCCCGAATACCAGAGGAACACTTTGTGTGCTATCAAACGTCACAACGTAACTGGGTGATTATAAAGATGCTCTACAGGTGTCTCCGCTGATGTTTGTTGAGTTGGCATATATCAAGATTAGGATTTGTCACTCCTATTGTCGGAGAGGTATCTCTGGGCCCTCTCGGTAATGCACATCACTATAAGCCTTGCAAGCAACATGACTAATGAGTTAGTTGCGGGATGATGCATTACGGAACGAGTAAAGAGACTTACCGGTAACGAGATTGAACTAGGTATGGTGATACCGACGATCGAATCTTGGGCAAGTAACATACCGGTGACAAAGGGAACAACGTATGTTGTTATACGGTTTGACCGATAAAGATCTTCGTAGAATATGTAGGAGCCAATATGAGCATCTAGGTTCCGCTATTGTTTATTGATCGGAGATGTGGCTCGGTCATGTCTACATAGTTCTCAAACCCGTACGGTCCGCACGCTTAACGTTAGATGATGATCGGTATTATGAGTTTATGTGTTTTGATGAACCAAAGGTAGTTCGGTGTCCCGGATGTGATCACGGACATGACGAGGAGTCTCGAAATGGTCGAGACATAAAGATCGATATATTGGAAGGCTATATTCGGACATCGGAAAGGTTCCGAGTGATTCGGGTATTTTTCAGAGTACCGGAGAGTTGCGGGAATTCACCGGGAGAAGTATTGGGCCTTATTGGGCCATACAGGAATTATGGAGGCAGGCCAAAGGGAAGGAGGCGCGCTCCCCGCCCCATGGGTCCAAATTGGACTAGGGGAAAGGGGGCTGCGCCCCCCTTGCCCTTTCCTACTCCCTCTCTCTTTCCCTCTTTCTTCTCTCCTACTCCGGAAAAGAAAAGGGGAATCCTACTAGGACTTCGGAGTCCTAGTAGGACTCCCACACTTGGCGCGCCACCTCTAGGGCCGGCCTCCTCCTCCTCCCCCTTTATATACGTGGGCAAGGGACACCCCAAAGGCACAACAAAGTTTCTCTTAGTCGTGTGCGGTGCCCCCTCCACAGTTACACACCTCGGTCATATCGTCGTAGTGCTTAGGCGAAACCCTGCACCGGTAACTTCATCATCACCGTCACCACGCCGTCGTGCTGACGGAACTCTCCCTCGGCCTCAACTGGATCAAGAGTACGAGGGACGTCACCGAGCTGAACGTGTGCAGATCGCGGAGGTGCCGTGCTTTCGGTACTTGATCGGTTGGATCGCGAAGATGTTCGACTACATCAATCGCGTCACTTGACGCTTCCGCTTACGGTCTACGAGGGTACGTGGACACCACTCTTTCGCTCGTTGCTATGCATCACATAGATCTTGCGTGATCGTAGGAAATTTTTTCAAATTACTGCGTTCCCCAACAGTGGCATCCGAGCCAGGTTTATGCGTAGATGTTATATGCACGAGTAGAACACAAAGAGTTGTGGGCGATAATAGTCATACTTCTTACCGGCATGTCATACTTTGATTCGGCGGTATTGTTGGATGAGGCGGCCCGGACCGACATTACACGTACGCTTACGCGAGACTGGTTCTACCGACGTGCTTTGCACACAGGTGGCTGTCGGGTGTCAGTTTCTTCCACTTTAGTTGAACCGAGTGTGACTACGCCCGGTCCTTGTTGAAGGTTAAAACAGCACTAACTTGAAGAAATATCGTTGTGGTTTTGATGCGTAGGTAAGAACGGTTCTTGCTCAGCCCATAGCAGCCATGTAAAAGTTGCAACAACAAAGTAGAAGACGTCTAACTTTTTTTGCAGGGCATGTTGTGATGTGATGAGATATAAATTGTTGTATGAGATGATCATGTTTTGTTAAAGTTATCGGCAACTGGCAGGAGCCTTATGCTTGTCTCTTTATTGCATAAGATGCAAGTGCCATGTAATTGCTTTACTTTATCGCTATGCGATAGCAATAGTTGAAAAAGCAATAGCTGGTGAGACGACCATGTGATGACACGTTGATAAAAGATCAAGATGATGGAGATCATGGTGTCATGTGATACGTCTCCAACGTATCTATAATTTATGAAGTATTCATGCTATTATATTATCTGTTTTCGATGTTTATGGGCTTTACTAAACACTTTTATATTATTTTTGGGACTAACCTATTAACCGGAGGCCCAGCCCAAATTGTTGTTTTCTTGCCTATTTCAGTGTTTCGAAGAAAAGGAATATCAAACGGAGTCCAAACGGAATGAAACCTTCGGGAGAGTTATTTTTGAAACGGATGCAATCCAGGAGACTTGGAGTAGACGTCAGGGAATCTTCGAGGAAGCCACGAGGCAGGGAGGCGCGCCCCCCACCCTCGTGGTTCCCCTGACCGACTTTTTTTGCCTATATATGTCCATATACCCTAAAAACATCGGGGAACAGAATAGATCGGGAGTTCCGCCGCCGCAAGCCTCTGTAGAATAGATCGGATGAAGCTTTCGAGATTTAGGAAACCGTGATATGATAGGAATTAAGGAGACACAAAAGCTCAATCTTGGGGATGCCCAAGGCACCCCAAGATAATATTTCAAGAAGTCTCAAGCATCTAAGCTTGGGGATGCCCCGGTAGGCATCCAACCTTTCTTCTTCAACATTTATCGGTTAGTATCGGTTGAGCCTAAGTTTTTGCTTCTTCACATGATGAGTGCTATCCTTGAAATGTCGTTTTATTTTGTTTTGCTTGATGTTTGAATAATATCCCAAGATCTGAAATTCTTAAATGAGAGAGAGTCTTCACATAGCTACATAATTATTTAACTACTCATTGATCTTCCCTTATATCTTTTTGGAGTAGTTTGTCATTTACTCGTGTGCTTCACTTATATCCTATGAGTAAATAGTTGAATGATTTGAATGTCATAAATCTGAAATTATATATGTTTCGTATGCCTTTCCCATGGGGAGTAATGCCTTCACATATAAGAAGTAGAGGCGGTAAATTTATTGAAGGTTAGCAAACATTGTATTGGTCACTTGAACAATTCATGAAAGAATATCGAAGGAAGAGAGATTTCACATATAAATATACTATCTTGGACATCTTCTATGATTGTGAGCCCCATTAATTATTTTCAAACCTGAGCAAATTAGTTGAAGTTGGACAAGGAAGACAACATAATGAGTAATGTTTCGGTATATTTGTATAGAAGTTATATTGTTATGGATCCTCCAACATGTGGTGCTTGCTATTTAGAATCTTTTGCTAGCCTAAATTTCTTTACTAAGCGGGAATACTGCTTGTGCATCCAAAATCCTTGAACCAAGTTTCTTCCATGAGTGTCCACCATATTTACCTAATGCGGTATTTACCTACCGTTCCAAGTAAATTTGCATGTGCCAAACTCTAAACCTTCAAATAATAATCTGCTTTGTATGCCCGAATCGCTCATGTAGCAACTAGGGGCTGTCAGTATCTTCCATGCTAGGTGGGTTATTCTCACGATGAGTGGACTCCGCTCATCATTCACGAGAAAATGGTTGGTAACTGGGATGACCAGTCCTATGATCAACAGATCAAAACAAATTCGCAAATAATTTAAACAAAACTCCCCCAGGAATGTTGATAGTTGGACGGCACCCGTTATTTCGGACAAGCCGTGGAGTGTGAATGTTGGTGGAGGGGGAGTAAAACTTTACCTTTCTACGTAGTATGGAAGATATTGGGAACTCTTGGTCATTATGTTGAAAATGAAAGCATACCTCTCAAAATTATTTTCATCTCTATTTTAGCTTCGAGCTCTGGCACCTCTGCAAATCCCTGCTTCCCTCTGCGAAGGGTCTATCTTTTACTTTTATGCAAGAGTCAGTAGTATTCCTTCTCATTCCAACCTACTCTTTAGTTGGCAAGCATCATGTGGTGGAGAAAGATCTAAGCATATATGGCCATTCAAATATATTTGATCATGAATTATTATTGTTGACAATTATCTATATGATATATAAGTTGGGAGGCGAAACATTAAGCCCCTATCTTTCTCTGTGTTTGATGAATGCTATGTGTTCTAAAAATATGCTTTGAGTGGTAGCAATCATGGAAGACTATATGATAGTTGAGTATGTGGGATTTTCTAAATCAAAGCTCTTACATAGACCCTTCCTAAAAATAAGATGAATTGCAATTGTTTGATGACTGAGAACATAGTTTGTTAGTTTTCAAGAAAGTTTATGGTCTATGCTTTAACATGTGTATAGCTTGTTACTTGATCATGAAAAGTTTTATGAGTTGAGCTACTGTTATGACATATAATGATGCTAGAAAAGGTGATTGAAATTATCATTGATCAAACTTGTGCACCTGCTAGCATTCACACTTCATAAATTATTTCTTTTATCATTTACCTACTCGAGGACGAGCAGGAATTAAGCTTGGGGATGCTGATACGTCTCCAACGTATCTATAATTTATGAAGTATTCATGCTATTATATTATATGTTTTGGATGTTTATGGGCTTTACTAAACACTTTTATATTATTTTTGGGACTAACCTATTAACCGGAGGCCCAGCCCAAATTGCTGTTTTCTTGCCTATTTCAGTGTTTCGAAGAAAAGGAATATCAAATGGAGTCCAGACGGAATGAAACCTTCGGGAGAGTTATTTTTGGAACGGAAGAAATCCAGGAGACTTGGTGTAGCCGTCAGGAAAGCTTCGAGGAAGCCACGGGGCAGGGAGGCGCGCCCCCCACCCTCATGGGCCCCTCGTGGCTCCCCTGACCGACTTCTTTCGCCTATATATGTCCATATACCCTAAAAACATCGGGGAGCACAATAGATCGGGAGTTCCGCCACCGCAAGCCTCTGTAGCCACCAAAAACCAATCGGGACCCTGTTCCGGCACCCTGCCGGAGGGGGGATCCCTCACCGGTGGCCATCTTCATCATCCCGGCTCTCTCCATGACGAGGAGGGAGTAGTTCACCCTCGGGGCTGAGGGTATGTACCAGTAGCTATGTGTTTGATCTCTCTCTCTCGTGTTCTTGATTTGGCACGATCTTGATGTATCGCGAGCTTTGCTATTATAGTTGGATCTTATGATGTTTCTCCCCCTCTACTCTCTTGTAATGGATTGAGTTTTCCCTTTGAAGTTATCTTATCGGATTGAGTCTTTAAGGATTTGAGAACACTTGATGTATGTCTTGCATGGGATACCCGTGGTGACAATGGGGTATTCTATTGATTCACTTGATGTATGTTTTGGTGATCAACTTGCGGGTTCCGTGACCTTGGGAATCTATGCATAGGGGTTGGCACACGTTTTCGTCTTGACTCTCCGGTAGAAACTTTGGGGCACTCTTTGAAGTTCTTTGTGTTGGTTGAATAGACGAATCTGAGATTGTGTGATGCATATCGTATAATCATACCCACGGATACTTGAGGTGACATTGGAGTATCTAGGTGACATTGGGGTTTTGGTTGATTTGTGTCTTAAGGTGTTATTCTAGTACGAACTCTATGATAGATCGAACGGAAAGAATAGCTTCGTGTTATTTTACTACGGACTCTTGAATAGATCGATCGGAAAGGATAACTTTGAGGTGGTTTCGTACCCTACAATTATCTCTTCATTTGTTCTCCGCTATTAGTGACTTTGGAGTGACTCTTTGTTGCATGTTGAGGGATAGTTATATGATCCAATTATGTTATTATTGTTGAGAGAACTTGCACTAGTGAAAGTATAAACCCTAGGCCTTGTTTCCTAGCATTGCAATACCGTTTACGCTCACTTCTATCAATAGTTACCTTGCTGTTTTTATATTTTCAGGTTACAAAATCCTATATCTACCATCCATATTGCACTTGTATCACCATCTCTTCGCCGAACTAGTGCACCTATACAATTTACCATTGTATTGGATGTGTTGGGGACACAAGAGACTCTTCGTTATTTGGTTGCAGGGTTGTTTGAGAGAGACCATCTTCATCCTACACCTCCCACGGATTGATAAACCTTAGGTCATCCACTTGTGGGAAATTTGCTATTGTCCTACAAACCTCTGCACTTGGAGGCCCAACAACGTCTACAAGAAGAAGGTTGCGTAGTAGACATCATCATGCCGGTAACAATGGAGATCATGACAGTACTTTGGAGATGGAGATCAAAAGCACAAGATGATGATGGCCATACCATGTCACATATTTTGATTGCATGCGATGTTTACCTTTTATACATCTTATTTTGCTTAGTTCGGCGGTAGCTTTATAAGATGACCCCTTACTAAAATTTCAAGGTATAAGTGTTCTCCCTGAGTATGCACCGTTGCGACAGTTCTTCGTGCCGAGACACCAGGTGATGATCGGGTGTGATAAGCTCTACGTTCACATACAACGGGTGCAAGCCAGTTTTGCACATGCAGAATACTCGGTTAAACTTGACGAGCCTAGCATATGCAGATATGGCCTCGGAACACTGAGACCGAAAGGTCGAGCGTGAATCATATAGTAGATATGATCAACATAGTGATGTTCACCATTGAAAACTACTCCATCTCACGTGATGATCGGACATGGTTTAGTTGATATGGATCACGTGATCATTTAGATGACTAGAGGGATGTCTATCTAAGTGGGAGTTCTTAAGTAATATGATTAATTGAACTTTAATTTATCATGAACTTAGTCCTGATAGTATTTGCATAACTGATACGTCTCCGTCGTATCTACTTTTCCAAACACTTTTGCCCTTGTTTTGGACTCTAACTTGCATGATTTGAATGGAACTAACCCGGACTGACGCTGTTTTCAGCAGAATTGCCATGGTGTTATTTTTGTGCAGAAACAAAAGTTCTTGCAATGACCTAAAACTTCACGGAGATTATTTTTGGAAATAATGAAAAATACTGGCGAAAGAATCAAGGCCAGGGGGCCCACACCCTGTCCACGAGGGTGGGAGGCGTGCCTGCCCCCTGGGCGCGCCCCCTGCCTCATGGGCCCCCTGGTGCTCCACCGACCTCAACTCCAACTCTATATATTCGTGTTCGGGGAGAGAAAAATCAGAGAGAAGGATTCATCGCGTTTTACGATACGGAGCCACCGCCAAGCCCTAATCTCTCTCGGGAGGACTGATCTGGAGTCCGTTCGGGGCTCCGGAGAGGGGAATCCGTCGCCGTCGTCATCATCGACCATCCTCCATCACCAATTTCATGATGCTCACCGCCGTGCGTGATTAATTCCATCGTAGGCTTGCTGGACGGTGATGGGTTGGATGAGATTTATCATGTAATCGAGTTAGTTTTGTTAGGGTTTGATCCCTAGTATCCATTATGTTCTGAGATTGATGTTGCTATGACTTTGCTATGCTTAATGCTTGTCACTAGGGCCCGAGTGCCATGATTTTAGATCTGAACCTATTATGTTTTCATGAATATATGTGAGTTCTTGATCCTATCTTGCAAGTCATTAGTCACCTACTATGTGTTATGATCCGGCAACCCCGAAGTGACAATAATCGGGACCACTCCCGGTGATGACCGTAGTTTGAGGAGTTCATGTATTCACTATGTGTTAATGCTTTGGTCCGGTACTCTATTAAAAGGAGGCCTTAATATCCCTTAGTTTCCACTAGGACCCCGCTGCCACGGGAGGGTAGGACAAAAGATGTCATGCAAGTTCATTTCCATAAGCACGTATGACTATATTCGGAATACATGCCTACATTACATTGATGAATTGGAGCTAGTTCTGTGTCACCCTATGTTATAACTGTTACATGATGAACCGCATCCGACATAATTATCCATCACCGATCCAATGCCTACGAGCTTTTCACATATTGTTCTTTGCTTAGTTACTTTACCGTTGCCACTGTTACAATCACTACAAAACTGCTACCGCTACTTTTGCTACCGTTACCGTTACTACCATACTACTTTGCTACTAAATACTTTGCTGCAGATATTAAGTTATCCAGGTGTGGTTGAATTGACAACTCAACTGCTAATACTCGAGAATATTCTTTGGCTCCCCTTGTGTCGAATCAATAAATTTGGGTTGAATACTCTACCCTCGAAAATTGTTGCGATCCCCTATACTTGTGGGTTATCAAGACTATTTTCTGGCGCCGTTGCCGGGGAGCATAGCTCTATTCTTTGAGTCACTTGGGATTTATATCTGCTGGTCACTATGAGGAACTTGAAAGACGAGAAAACCAAAATTTATCCCTCAACTACGAGGGGAGGTAAGGAACTGCCATCTAGCTCTGCGCTTGATTCACCTTCTGTTATGAGTAAGCTTGCGACACCTAAACATGCTTCTGCTATTAATTCTCATATGTCGCATGTTATTGATGATGCCACTTGTGCTATGCATGATACTTATGATGAAACTACTTCTATGCTTGATACTACTGTGCCACTAGGTGAATTTCTGGATGAACAACTTGCTAGGGCTAGAGAGAATGAAATTATTGAAACTGATAATATTGATGAAAGTGATGATGAAGATTCTCCCCCTAAGTATGAATTGCCTATTGTGCCTGAGGGTTATGTTATGGATGAAGAAACTGCTAGAGATTTTCTTGCTTGCAATGATAGAAGTGATCTTAAGAAAATATTAGCTAAGCTGAAAGAAAAATCTCTGAATGCTAGAATGAAATATGATCCTGCTTATGCTACTTCACCTATCTTTGTTACTGATAAGGATTATGATTTCTCTGTCGATCCTGAGATAATTACTTTGGTTGAATCTGATCCTTTCTATGGCTATGAATCTGAAACTGTTGTGGCACATCTTACTAAATTAAATGATATAGCCACCCTATTCACTAATGATGAGAAAACTCGTTACTACTATATCCTCAAATTATTTCCATTCTCATTAAAGGGTGATGCTAAGATATTGTTTAATTCTCTTGATCCTGGTTGTGTGCGTAGTCCCCAGGATATGATTTATTACTTCTCTGCTAAATATTTCCCTGCTCGTCAGAAACAAGCTGCTTTAAGGGATATATATAATTTTGTGCAAATTGAAGAAGAGAGTCTCCCACAAGCTTGGGGTAGGCTTCTCCAATTACTTAATGCTTTGCCTGATCATCCTCTTAAGAAAAATGAAATACTTGATATCTTTTATAATGGACTAACCGATGCTTCCAGAGACCACCTGGATAGTTGTGCTGGTTGTGTTTTCAGGGAAAGAACAGTTGATAAAGCTGAATTGCTATTGAATAATATGTTGACTAATGAAAATAATTGGACACTTCCTGAACCAACTCCTAAGCCAACTCCAAAGAAAAGAGGTATTCTATTTCTCTGTCCTGAAGATATGCAAGAGGCAAAGAAATCTATGAAAGAAAAAGGTATAAAAGCTGAAGATGTTAAGAATTTACCTCCTGTCAAAGAAATACATGGTCTTAATTCATCACCTACTGAAGAGACACATGGTCTTGGTAACCCGACACAGGTAGTAAAGGTAAATTCTCTCTATAGATATGATAAAGCTGAAATCCCTCCTACTAAGTTTGCTAGCCAATGCTTAGATGAGTTTGATAATTTTATGGTTAAGCAAGAAGATTTTAATGCTTATTTTGGTAGACAACTGAAACGCAATGCTTATATGATTGAACACTTGAGTGATTATATGTCTAGAGTTAAAGGTGAACTTAAACTCATTAGTAAACATGCTTCTATGGTTACCACTCAAGTAGAACAAGTACTTAAAGCTCAGAATGATTTGCTCAATGAATTAAATAGTAAGAAAAATGATAATGCTGTTAGAATTATGACTAGAGGGGGTAAGATGACTCAGGAACCTTTGTATCCTGAAGGCCACCCTAAGAGAATTGAGCAAGATTCTCAGAGAACTAATATAGATGCACCTAGTCCTTCTAAGAAGAAGAAAAAGAAAAATGATAGGACTTTGCATGCTTCTAGTGAACCTGTTGTTGAAACACCTGAGAATCCAAATGATATTTCTATTTCTGATGCTGAAACACAATCTAGTGATGAACATGAACCTAGTGATAATGTTAATGATGATGTTCATGTTGATGCTCAACCTAGTAATGACAATGATGTAGAAATTGAACCTGCTGTTGATCTTGATAACCCACAATCAAAGAATCAACGTTATGATAAGAGAGACTTTGTTGCCAGGAAGCACGGTAAAGAAAGGGAGCCATGGGTTCAGAAACCCATGCATTTTCCTCCTAAACCATCCAAGAAAAAGGATGATGAAGATTTTGAGCACTTTGCTGAAATGATTAGACCTATCTTTTTGCGTATGCGTTTAACTGATATGCTCAAAATGAATCCTTATGCCAAGTATATGAAGGATATTGTTACAAATAAAAGAAAGATACCGGAAGCTGAAATTTCCACCATGCTTGCTAATTATACCTTTAAGGGTGGAATACCTAAGAAACTAGGAGATCCAGGAGTACCAACTATACCATGCTCCGCTAAAAGAAACTATGTTAGAACTGCTTTATGTGATCTTGGAGTCGGTATTAGTGTTATGCCTCTCTCTTTATATCATAGACTTGATTTGAATAAGTTGACACCTACTGAAATATCTTTGCAAATGGCCGATAAATCAACTACTATACCTGTCGGTATCTGTGAGGATTTGCCTGTTGTGGTTGCAAACATTACTATCTTAACGGACTTTGTTATTCTTGATATTCCCAAGGATGATAGCATGTCTATTATCCTTGGTAGACCCTTTTTGAATACTGCAGGGGCTGTTATTGATTGCAATAAAGGCAATGTCACTTTTCATGTTAATGGCAATGAGCATATGGTACACTTTCCGAGGAAACAACCTCAAGTTCATAGTATAAACTCTATTGGAAAAATTCCATCGATTATGTTTGGAGGTTTTGAATTTCCTCTTCCTACCGTCAAAAAGAGTTATGATATTCTTATTGTTGGGGATGTGCATATCCCCGTTGAGGTAACCTAGTGCTATTCGAAAATTCTCCGGTTTCATGCGATTCGGAATGAGTTTGTTAACAAGACTTGATCAACCTTGTTAGTGGATTCCTTTTGATGAGCATGAGATGGATGAAGTTAGAAAGCACAACCTTCTGTACCCTCTTTTTACTTTCTGTTATTTAGATTAAATAAAGCAAAAATAGTATATTCTATCAGTTTTCTGATTTATCCGTGCAATAAAAAAATACCCCAAAAATAAAAGTTCTCCAAATGCCCTGAAATTGAAATATGATTTTTTTTCTGGAATATCTGAGAATATCTGGCACTCAGAACACAGCAGGGGAGCAAGCACCTGGCCATGAGGGTCCAGGGCGCGCCCCCTGCCTCGTGGGCCCATGGTGGCTCCCCTCCACTTATTCCAGCACTCACACACTCCTTCTTCCTCCCAAAAAAATCACCAACCAGCTCAAGCACGAGTTCTAGCTCATCTTGCTGCCATTTTGATCTCCTTGCTCAAAGCTCCACTCACAAAACTGCTTTGGGGGATTTTTCTTTGGTATGTGACTCCTCCAAAGGTCCAATTAGTTTATGTTCTAGTACTTTATTCATTGCAAATTTTTGCTGCTTAGGTGACCCTGTTCTTGAGCTTGCATGTCAAATTTATTTGGTCCCAAGTAGTTATAATGCATGATATAGTCTCTAGGCACTTGTGGGAGTAGTTGCTATCAATTTTGTTGAGTTTGGTTCACTTTCATTTGAAGTTACTAAAAATTTCAGAAATTTTCAGAAAATGATGAAGAGATTTTTGAGTGGCTCTTCGAGCCAAAGCTCGAAGGATAAACAAAGTGAAGAAGACAAGAGGCCCAAATATAATCTCCCTCGCACCGTGGAGGTTCGACCGTGTGAATGGCCTTGTGATGAGTTCTTGAGAGCAGCCGGGATTTATGATGATTTTTATGAGTTGGCTGAGAATGCAGGCCTCACCGACTTCCTCCTCGACCAATGTGAACAGTATCTCTTACTCACTAATATCTTTGTGCAAAATTTTCATTTCCATTCTAGGAGGTCACCACCTTCGGTGGATTTTTATTTATATGATGAGTATAAGGAGATGCCCCTTCATGAATTTTGTGAGATTTGCAAGTTACCCTTTTCGGACAGCGTAGAAGAACCACATCGTGATGATGTGGAAGGGTTTATTGATACAATTGCTGTAGGGGAAACGAGGAAGGTTTCCAATGCAAGAATTACTAGCATACACTTTCCTATTCTACGTTACTATGCAATATTTGCTAGTAGATGCTTAATTGGTCGCGGAAACTGCGGCAACCTTAGTGCCCCTGATATTGTTATTTTGTGCCATGCCTTGTTCCGTGATGACACATTTAGTATGGGTGCTATTGTTGCAAAGCGGTTAAATCTTAACCATACGAAGGGCCCCATCTTGGGAGGTATCTTCGCCTCGCGCCTCGCTGCACATTTTAACATACCTATTAGGCATTATGAGAAAGAAGAAAAGTTGTTGCCTCCTGTTTTTCTAGACTATAAGAGTATGGTAGCACATGATTTTATTGTTAAGAATAGGGAAAAGACGCTTAAGTACAAACTGATATTTAATAAAATTCGCCCTGATATTATTACTTTGTCGGCTCCTTCTTTGTTTGACTTATCTGCAGGCAAGTACCTTGTTCCACCGGAGGTCATTCACGTCTACCAAAACCCCACACCAGCTACAGAGCCAGAGCCAGAACCACAATTTGATCCTTCACGACGGTCTGTTTACCAGTGGGATCCGGAGGAGATTGCTAACCAGTGGCAACCCAAGGCTCCTTCTCAGTACGACCCCAGTTACAACTTTGGATATCCGCCAGGCCAGCCGTGGCCATAGACCAACTTAGGCCAAAAGCCTAAGCTTGGGGGAGTACGTATTTTCTCACCAACATTACATTCATGTTCACACACTCATGCTAGTTGTCGGTGCTCATACTTTTTCATTGTACTATCCATGCTAGTTTATTTCCTTTTTCCTGCTTTCTTCTTGTGTGTTTGAAAACCTTAAGAAAAACAAAAAAGATAGTTGTAGTTTTTAGCTAGTTTACTTTTCATGCCTGTAGTAATAATTAAAAGGAAAACCCAAAAAGATTTCTTGTTCTTCTTTTGATTGTTGGGAGCCTTCCCGTGTAAATAGTTTTATTTCATTTTCTTTTCTTTGGGGGTCGATAGGAGAAGACCATAATGAAAATGTTGAAGTGGCTCTTATATGCATTATTGTTGAATTAACCAAGAGCCCATATTGCCTTGTCTTCTCCTGTTTATGGAATGCTCGCAGATTCCAGCTTAGTCCAATGCACGTGCACTACTATTATTATACACACTGTTCGGTCGTGCAAGTGAAAGGCAATAATGATGATATATGATGAATTGATTGAGATGAGAAAAGCTGGTATGAACTCGACCTCTCTTGTTTTTGTAAATATGATTAGTTCATCGTTCCTGATTCAGCCTATTATGAATAAACATGTTTGCAATGACAATTAGAGATTATAGTTGCTTATGCCATGCTTAATTAGCTAGGAGTTTATAATGGTTTATCTTGCGTGCCAACATGCTATTAAAATGATTGTGATGTGGTATAGTAGGGTGGTATCCTCCTTTGAATGATTCGAGTGACTTGACTTGGCACATGTTCACACATGTAGTTGAAACAAAATCAACATAGCCTCCACGATATTTATGTTCATGGTGGATTATATCCTACTCATGCTTGCACTCAATGTTTATTAATTTTGATGCATGTTCATGACTGTTGTCGCTCTCTAGCTGGTCGCTCCCCAGTCTTTTTCTAGCCTTCACTTGTACTAAGCGGGAATACTGCTTGTGCATCCAATCCCTTAAACCCCAAAGTTATTCCATATGAGTCCACCATACCTTCCTATATGCGGTATCTACCTGCCATTCCAAGTAAATTTGTATGTGCCAAACTCTAAACCTTCAAATGAAATTCTGTTTTGTATGCTCGAATAGCTCATGTATCAACTAGGGTTGTCTGTATCTTCCATGCTAGGCGGGTTATTCTCAAGAGGAGTGGACTCCGCTCCTCACTCACGAGAAAATGGCCGGTCACCGGGATGCCCTGTCCCATGCTTTAAGCAAATCAAATCAAAATAATTGCAAACAAAACTCCCCCAGGATTGTTGTTAGTTGGACAGTACCCGTTGTTTCAGACCAGCCGTGGAGTGTGCTTGTTGGTGGTGGGGGAGTATAAACTTTACCATTCTGTTTGGAAACCGCCTATAATGTGTGTAGCATGGAAGATATCGAGATCTCTCGGTTGTTATGTTGACAATGAAAGTATGCCGCTCAAAATATTATTTATCTCTATTTCAAAAATCGAGCTCTGGCACCTCTACAAATCCCTGCTTCCCTCTGCGAAGGGCAAATCTATTTACTTTTATGTTGAGTCATCACCCTCTTATTAAAAAGCACCAGTTGGAGAGCACTGCTGTCATTTGCATCCATTACTATTAATTTATATTGAGTATGACTATGACTGGATCTCTTTTACCATGAATTACAATGTTTAGTCAGTCCTTGATCTTTAAAGGTGCTCTGCATTTATGTTTTGCAGTCTTAGAAAGGGCTAGCGAGATACCATCTTGTTATATCATATTATGATTATTTTGAGAAAGTGTTGTCATCCGAGATTTATTATTATTGCTCGCTAGTTGATTATGCCATTGATATGAGTAAACATGAGACCTAAGTGTTATTGTGAATATGGTTAGTCATAATCTTTGCTAAAACTTGAATGCTGGCTTTACATATTTACAACAACAAGAGCAAACAGAGTTTGTAAAAGTTTTTCTTTATCACTTTCAGTTTATCAACTAAATTGCTTGAGGACAAGCAAAGGTTTAAGCTTGGGGGAGTTGATACGTCTCCGTCATATCTACTTTTCCAAACACTTTTGCCCTTGTTTTGGACTCTAACTTGCATGATTTGAATGGAACTAACCCGGACTGACGCTGTTTTCAGCAGAATTGCCATGGTGTTATTTTTGTGCAGAAACAAAAGTTCCCGGAATGACCTGAAACTTCACGGAGATTATTTTTGGAAATAATAAAAAATACTGGCGAAAGAATCAAGGCCAGGGGGCCCACACCCTGTCCACGAGGGTGGGAGACGCGCCTGCCCCCCCCCCCCCTGGGCGCGCCCCCTGCCTCGTGGGCCCCCTGGTGCTCCACCGACCTCAACTCCAACTCTATATTCGTGTTCGGGGAGAAAAAATCAGAGAGAAGGATTCATCGCGTTTTACAATACGGAGCCACCGCCAAGCCCTAATCTCTCTCGGGAGGGCTGATCTGGAGTCCGTTCGGGGCTCCGGAGAGGGGAATCCGTCGCCGTCGTCATCATCAACCATCCTCCATCACCAATTTCATGATGCTCACCGCCGTGCGTGAGTAATTCCATTGTAGGCTTGCTGGACGGTGATGGGTTGGATGAGATTTATCATGTAATCAAGTTAGTTTTGTTAGGGTTTGATCCCTAGTATCCATTATGTTCTGAGATTGATGTTGCTATGCTTAATGCTTGTCACTAGGGCCCGAGTGCCATGATTTCAGATCTGAACCTATTATGTTTTCATGAATATGAGTTCTTGATCCTATCTTGCAAGTCATTAGTCACCTACTATGTGTTATGATCCGGCAACCCCGAAGTGACAATAATCGGGACCACTCCCGGTGATGACCGTAGTTTGAGGAGTTCATGTATTCACTATGTGTTAATGCTTTTGTTCGGTACTCTATTAAAAGGAGGCCTTACTATCCCTTAGTTTCCACTAGGACCCCGCTGCCATGGGAGGGTAGGACAAAAGATGTCATGCACGTTCTTTTCCATAAGCACGTATGACTATATTCGGAATACATGCCTACATTACATTGATGAATTGGAGCTAGTTCTGTGTCACCCTATGTTATAACTGTTACATGATGAACCGCATCCGACATAATTATCCATCACCGATCCAATGCCTACGAGCTTTTCACATATTGTTCTTTGCTTAGTTACTTTACCGTTGCCACTGTTACAATCACTGCAAAACTGCTACCGCTACTTTTGCTACCGTTACCGTTACTACCATACTACTTTGCTGCAGATATTAAGTTATCCAGGTGTGGTTGAATTGACAACTCAACTGCTAATACTCGAGAATATTCTTTGGCTCCCATTGTGTCGAATCAATAAATTTGGGTTGAATACTCTACCCTCGAAAACTGTTGCGATCCCCTATACTTGTGGGTTATCAATAACTTTGTTGTAGATCAATAGCTCGCGATGTAGCTCCCCATTTATTTTTGATATGTTCCTAGAGAAAAATAAGTTGAAAGATGATAGTAGCAATGATGCGGACTTGGTCCGTGATCTGAGGATTATCCTCATTGCTGCACAGAAGAATTATGTCCTTGATGCACCGCTAGGTGACAGACCTATTGCAGGAGTAGATGTAGACATTATGAACGTTTGACAAAGCTCGGTATGATGACTACTTGATAGTTTAAGTGCACCATGCTTTACGGCTTAGAACCAGGACTTAAAAAATGTTTTGAACGCCACGGAGCATATAAGATGTTCCAAGAGTTGAAATTGGTATTTCATACTCATGCCCGTGTCGAGAGGTATGAGACCTCTGACAGTACTTTGCCTACAAGATGGAGGAGAATAGCTCAACCGGTGAGCATGTGCTCAGATTGTCTGGGTACTACAATTGCTTGAATCAAGTGGGAGTTAATCTTCCAGATAAGATAGTAATTGACAAAGTTCTCTAGTCACTATCACCAAGTTACTAGAACTTCGTGATGAACTATAATATGCAAGGGATGTCGAAAGTAATTCCCGAGCTCTTCGCGATGTTGAAATCAACGAAGGTAGAAATCTGGAAAGAGCATCAAATGTTGATGGTTTACAAGACCACTAGTTTCAAGAAAATGGCAAAGGAATAGAAAGGGAACTTCAAGAAAGAATGACAAACAAGTTGTCCGTCCCGTGAAGAAATCCAAAGCTAGACGCAAGCCTGAAACTGAGTGCTTCTACTGCAAAGGAAATGGTCATTGGAAGTGGAACTGCCCCTAAATACTTGGCGGATAAGAAGGATGGCAAAGTGAACAAAGGTATATTTGATATACATATTATTGATGTGTACTTTACTAGTGTTTATAGCAACCCCTCGGTATTTGATACTAGTTTAGTTGCTAAGAGTACTAACTCGAAACAAGAGTTGCAAAATAAACAGAGACTAGTTAAGGGCGAGGTGACGATGTGTGTTGGAAATGATTCCAAGGATGATAAGATCACCATCGCACACTCCCTTTACCTTCGGGATTAGTGTTGAACCTAAAATAAATGTTATTTGGTGTTTGCGTTGAGCATGAATATGATTAGATCATGTTTATTGCGATATGGTTATTCATTTAAGTCAAAGAATAATTGGTGTTCTGTTTACATGAATAAAACCTTCTATGGTCATACACTCAAAATAAATGGTTTATTGAATCTCGATCGTGTTGATACACATATTCATAATATTGATGCCAAAAGATGCAAAGTTGATAATGATAGTGCAACATATTTGTGGCACTACCGTTTAGGTCATATTGGTGTAAAGCGCATGAAGAAACTCCATGTTGATGGGCTTTTGGAATCACTTGATTATGAATCACTTGATGCTTGTGAACCATGCCTCATGGGCAAGATGACTAAGACTCCGTTCTCCGGAACAATGGAGCGAGCCACTGACTTATTGGAAATAATACATACCGATGTATGCGGTCCAATGGGTGTTGAGGCTCAGGGGGTATCATTGTTTTCTGACCTTCACAAATGATTTGAGTAGATATGTGTATATCTACTTGATGAAACACAAGTCTGAAACACTTGAAAAGTTCAAAGATTTTCAGAGTGAAATAGAGAATCATCGTAACAAGAAAATAAAGTTTCTACGATCTGATTTGAGTTACGAATTTGGCCTTCAATTAAAACAATGTGGAATAGTTTCACAAACTCATGCCACCTGGAACACCACAGCATAATGGTGTGTCCGAACGTCATAACCGTACTTTATTGGATATAGTGCAATCTATGATGTCTCTTACCGATTTACCACTATCGTTTTGGGGTTATGCATTAGAGACAACTACATTCACGTTAAATAGGGCACCGTCTAAATCCGTTGAGACGACACTGTATGAACTATGGTTTGGCAAGAAACCTAAGCTGTCGTTTCTTAAAGTTTGAGGTTGCAATGCTTATGTGAAAAAGTTTCAACCTAATAAGCTCAAACCCAAATCGGAGAAGTGCGTCTTCATAGGATACCCAAAAGAAAATGTTGGGTACACCTTCTATCATAGATCCAAAGGCAAGATCATTGTTGCTAAGAATGGATCCTTTCTAGAGAAGGAGTTTCTCTCGAAAGAAGTGAGTGGGAGGAAAGTAGAACTTGATGAGGTAATTGTACCTCTCCCAAATTGAAAAATAGTTCATCACAGAAATCAGTTCCGGTGATGCCTACACCAATTAGTGAGGAAGATTAATGATGATGATCATGAAACTTCAGATCAAGTTACTACCGAACCTCGTAGGTCAACCAGAGTACGGTCTGCACCAGAGTGGTACGGTAATCCTGTTCTGGAGGTCATGTTACTTGACCATGACGAACCTACGAACTATGAGGAAGCGATGATGAGCCCAGATCCGCGAAATGGCCTGAGGCCATGAAATTTGAGATGGGATCCATGTATGAGAACAAAGTGTGGACTTTGGTTGACTTGCCCGATGATCGGCAAGCTATAGAAAATAAATGGATCTTCAAGAGGAAGACGGACGCTGATAGTAGTGTTACTATCTACAAAGCTAGACTTGTCGAAAAAGGTGTTTGACAAGTTCAAGGTGTTGACTACAATGAGATTTTCTCACTTGTATCGATGATTAAAATTATGTCCGAATCATGTCAGCAATTGCCACATTTTATGAAATTTGGCAAATGGATGTCAAACCTGCATTCCTTAAATGGATTTCTTAAAGAAGAGTTGTATATGATGCAACCAGAAGGTTTTGTCGATCCTAAAGGTGCTAACAAAGTGTGCAAAGCTCCAGCAACCCATGTAGCGACCAGACCTCAAACAGTCTGTGCTGCTGTGCACCAGTGTCATCCCTGGATCAGTAATGCTGACACGCACAGTACAAATGGAGGATTTATAACGGAGTAGCAATCACACACTTATTACAATGAGTATCTCAAGAGAGAAATAAGTATGACAAATATGGCTTAAGGCCATCTAAAACGATAACAGCGGAAGACTTGGAAGATAAGTGAGTCCATCAACTCCAACGGCATCACTTAGTATAAGACCACGACCTAAGGCACCTTACTCGTCGTCTGAAAAGTCTGCAACATGAAACGTTGCAGCCCGAAAACGGGTCAGCACATGGAATATGCTGGCAATGTAACACATAGAGAGTAATGAACATAATAATGCTATACTACATGCATATATGGCTGGTAGAAGGCTCTATGGTTACAGTTTTGCGAAAAGCCAATTTTTCCCTACTGCAAAGGAATAATTTTATTTAACTATCATGGTGGTTGTTAAACATTGAGAATGGTTGACAGCATTCTCAATCCCAATTAAGTATCATCATCAAACCCAACAAAATTAATTAAAGTAACATGATGAGATTCACATGATAATCCAAGTACTAGATACTCAAGATGTCCATAACCGGGGACACGGCTAACCATGATTAGTTTATACACTCTGCAGAGGTTTGTGCACTTTTCCCCACAAGACTCGATCGCCTCCGCTTGATTCTCGCACTACATGATGTTTGAGAAACGGATGACCGAGACACAGTCTTTCAGAAACAATAACTCTTTACTCCGGGTGGACAGTTACACCTACTTTCCCCTACATCTGCTAGCCCACCTCTTCAAGAGATCATTTAACCTACTCAACTATGCTAGAGCCCATAATAGCTTGTGGCTGCACACGGAAGTTTCTAGCATGAATAATCTCATGATCCCTTTGAACCTGGGTGGCGGTCCAAAAGAAAAACAGGCAATCCTGGAATACCCAGGTACCTCAATCCACCCAGATGTGAGTTTTAGTTGCCACCTTAAGGTTGACCATTAATTAACAATCTCACATCTGTCATGGTAACACTCAAACCCAATCCACGTCTACGAGCATAGCATAGCAATATAAGCAAACGTAGAAGTAACTCCCAAAGGTTTGATAATAAACAGGTAATAGGTACTACCTCAACTACTTCCCAAAACCCACATATTAATCAGATCCTAATCATGCAGTTGTTTGAGGATTGATCTAATGCAATAAAACTGGGTAATGAAAAGTATGATCAAAGTGTTACTTGCCTTGCTGATGATCCGTGAAACCTAGAGATTCGAAGTAGCAAGCGGCGCACTCCGGGTACTCTATCGCAAACAAACAAGCAAACAATAAGCACTCATCTAATGCATAGGTAAAACTCAAATAAAGATCTAACCAGAAAGTTCAACTTAAGAACTCCGGTTTGCAAAAAGAATCGAATCAAACGAAGCAACGAAAGTCAAACGGCGAAAGAAACAAGCTTCGTTTACTAATATGGATCTAAGTCAAATTTTACAGTAGCAAAAACTTGTTTGAATAGGTTAAACGGAAAGAGAATTTCGAGACGAAACTCCAGGTGCTTGAATCGCCTGATTCCGATAAACGAGCTAAAAGATATACCAGAACGAAAATCTGATCAGAAATCGCGATCTGCAATAATCGCGGAAAATCCGACGAAAAAGAAAACTGACGAACAGTTAAACGAACGGGCGTTCGTTAACTGCGACTAACCGGCGAACACGTTCGTTAAAACGAACGGGTCGGTGAACGTTCACTAACTAACTAAACCGAAGAAAAAAATAAACCAATCTATTTTTTAAAAAAATCTAGGGTTTCAAAAAAAATAAACCGAGGCGGTTTTTGAAAAAAAACCGGACGGTCGGCGGCGGCTGCGGCTACCTCGTCGGGGCAACTCCGGCGGGGCTCGGGACGGGCTCCGGCGGGGCTCGGGGGGTGCGGCGAGGGGCGGCGGCGTTCGGGCTCCGGGCGACGAGCTCCTTCGGCGGCGGCGACTCGGCTCCGGTGTCGGGCTTCTCCGGCGTCGGCGGCTTCGGTCGAGGCGGGGAACAGGGTGGCGGAGGCGGCAGGGTCGGGCGGGGATATATAAGGGGGTGCCGTGGGGAAGGGGTAAGGCGGTGGCGGCGTCGTCGTCCCCGACCAGGACTCGGGCGGCGGCGGGAGCTAGGTCTCCGGGAGGGAGACGGCTCGGGCGGTGGGCTGGGCCGTCAGCTGGGCTTCGGCCCAGTCGGCGCGCCGGGATTTTTTTTAAATTAATTCCGCCGAACCAAAAAAATCCTAGAAAAATAAATAAAAATCTAAAAAGGCCAAAATAAATTTTCACCGTCTAATTGAAATAATTAGAACGGGATGAACATTTTCTTGGCCCAAAAATGCAGTTTTGAAAACGTGCAATTTTTCTAATGCAATTAAAATTGCAAATAAAATCCGAATAAAATCAAATATTTGATTTCAATATTTTTCCTCCAATATTTCAATTATTTTGGAGAATTCATGTTTTCTCCTCTCATTTATTTTAATACGAAATATTTTTCGGAGAGAAAAATAATTAAAACCAAAAATCCTCGTTTCATTTTTTTTGATAAAAATCAAATATGAAAACTGCAAAAAATCCCCAACTCTCTCCGAGGGTCCTTGAGTTGCTTAGGATTTTCGAGGATTTTGCCAAAATGCAATAAAATATGCTATGCAATGATGATCTAATGTATAACATTCCAAATTGAAAATTTGGGATGTTACAAACCTACCCCCTTAAGATGAATCTCGCCCTCGAGATTCGGGTTGGCTAGAAAATAGGTGAGAGTGGTTCTTCCGTAGATCTTCCTCTCGCTCCCAGGTGGCTTCGTCCTTGATATGGTGACTCCACTGAACTTTGCAAAACTTGATAACCTTGCTGCGGGTGACTCGGCTGGCATACTCAAGAATCTTAACTGGTTTCTCCTCATAGGTCAAGTCACTATCCAGCTGAATCGCTTCCAATGGCACCGTATCTCTCAGTGGTATCTCAGCCATCCCTGCGTGGCACTTCTTCAACTGGGAAACGTGAAATTCATCATGAACTCCTGACAATCCTTCAGGCAATTCCAGTTTGTAAGCAACTTCTCCCATACGCTCCAAAATTTTGTATGGTCCTACAAAACGTGGCGCTAACTTTCCTTTAACTCCAAAGCGCTTCACTCCTCGAAGTGGTGATACTCGTAGGTAAACTCTGTCTCCGACTTCGTGAACTGTCTCCTTGCGTTTAGAATCCGCATAACTCTTCTGCCTGGACTGGGCTACCTTGAGCCTATCGCGAATCAATTTCACCTTCTGTTCTGATTCCTTAATCAAGTCTGGTCCAAACAACTGGCGGTCTCCAACTTCGTTCCACAACAAGGGTGTTCTACACCTCCTTCCGTACAAAGCTTCGAAAGGGGCCATCTTCAAACTGGATTGATAACTGTTGTTGTAAGAAAACTCTGCATACGGCAAATTGTCGTCCCAACTGGATCCATAATCTAGCGCACAAGCTCTCAGCATATCTTCCAAAATCTGATTGACTCTCTCGGTCTGTCCGTCTGTTTGTGGGTGAAAGGATGTACTGAACTCTAGCCTGGTACCCAAGTTTCATGTAACTGATTCCAAAACTTTGAAGTAAACTAGGTTCCTCTATCTGATACAATGGTCCTCGAAACTCCATGCAGACATACGATCCTGGTCATGTATATCTTTGCCAACTTAGCACTGGTGTAAGTGGTCTTCACGGGGATGAAATGAGCTACTTTCGTCAAACGATCGACTACAACCCATATCGAGTCATAGCCTGAACGAGTCCTGGGAAATCCCGTGATAAAATCCATGCCTAGTTTATCCCATTTCCATTCGGGTATCGGCAATGGCTGTAGCAATCCTGCTGGCTTCTGATGCTCTGCCTTAACTCTCTGACATACATCACAAACTGCTACATACTCTGCAATATCTTGCTTCATTCCGGTCCACCAGAAAGTATCCTTCAAATCCAAATACATCTTGGTATTTCCTGGGTGAATCGAATACGGTGAATCATGGGCCTCTTGCAAGATCAACTTCCTGATCTTCGGATCATTGGGCACATAAACGTGGTCCTCAAACCATAAGGTATCGTGCTCATCCTCACGAAATCCCTTGGCTTTTCCTTTGCTAATCCTTTCCTTTATCTCGTCAATTTCCTTGTCTGTCTTCTGAGCTTCCCTGATCTTTTCCATCAAGGTAGACTGAATCTCCAACGTTGCTAAATAGCCTCTTGGAACTATCTCCAAACATAGCTCGCGAAGATCCTCGGCTAATAATTTCGGTAACTCTCCGGTCATGAGGGTGTTAACATGGCTCTTGCGGCTCAACGCATCAGCTACTACGTTAGCCTTCCCTGGGTGATAATGCAATCTCATATCATAATCCTTAATGAGCTCCAACCATCTCCTTTGCCTGAGATTCAACTCCTTCTGCGTGAAAATGTACTTCAAACTCTTGTGATCTGTGTACACCTCACAGTGATTTCCGATGAGAAAATGTCTCCATGTCTTCAACGCATGTACTACGGCTGCTAACTCCAAATCATGGGTGGCATAATTCTTCTCATGGGGTTTAAGTTGTCGTGAAGCATATGAAACAACTCTTCCCTCCTGCATTAGCACTGCTCCAAGTCCTCGACGTGAAGCGTCGCAATATACTTCATAATCCTTGCGTTGATCTGGCAGAATCAGCACTGGTGATGTAACCAAACGTTTCTTCAACTCTTGGAAACTAGCTTCACATTCCTCAGTCCAATTGAATTTGGTGTCCTTTAACAGATCTGTCATGGGCTTAGCAATCCTCGAGAAATTTTCAATGAACCTTCGGTAGTATCCTGCAAGTCCAAGAAAACTCCGGATCTCTCCAACTGATGCGGGTGATTCCCAGTTTGTCACAGTGTCGACTTTTGTGGGGTCTACTGCTATTCCTTCTCCGGATATAACATGTCCGAGGAATCCAACTTCCTTCAACCAAAACTCACATTTGCTGAACTTGGCGTATAACTGATGTTCTCTGAGCTTCTCAAGTACCAAACGCAAATGTTCCTTATGCTCCTCTTCATTCTTGGACTAGACTAAAATGTCATCAATGAACACTACGACGAACTTATCGAAAAACTCCATAGACACTTTGTTCATCAGGTTCATGAAATAGGCAGGTGCGTTAGTCAGACCAAATGACATAACGGTATACTCATATAGCCCATACCTGGTGGTAAAAGCCGTCTTAGGTATATCCTGCTCTCGAATCTTTAACTGATGGTATCCTGATCGTAGATCGATCTTGGAAAATACCTTAGCTCCTTGTAATCGGTCAAACAAATCATTGATCATCGGCAATGGGTACTTATTTTTGATGGTCACTTCATTCAATCCTCGATAATCAACAACCATCCTCAACGATCCATCTTTCTTCTCCACTAGAAGTACGGGTGATCCCCAAGGTGAAGAACTTGGGCGAATATAGCCTTTATCCAGTAACTCCTTAATCTGCTTCTTAATTTCTTCCAAATCCTTAGCGGGCATCCTGTATGGTCTCTTAGATATCGGCCATGTGCCTGGCAAAAGTTCAATCAAAAACTCTATGTCTCTATCTGGTGGCATGCCTGGCAACTCTTCTGGAAATACATCCGGGTAATCCTTCACCACTGGTACTTCTTCCTGTACAACTCCTGATAAGGAATTCACCTGAGTCCTCTTCGGCACATGCCGGGATACATACTTAACCCTTCTTCCTTCTGGGGTGGTAAGCAAAATCGTCTTACTGGCGCAATCGATGTTTTCCCCATACATCGATAGCCAATCCATACCCAATATTACGTCCAAACCTTGCGACTCCAAAACTATTAGGTCTGAGGGGAAAACATGCCTACCTATGGCCAATGGCATCTGAAAACATCCTTGGCTTGCCATATACTCTGCTCCTGGCGAGGTTACTAACATAGGTGTTCTGAGAACTTTGGTGGGCAACTTAAACTTATCCACAAATCCCCTTGATATGTATGAATGCGATGCACCGGTATCAAAAAGAACGAGTGCAGTAAATGACTTAACCAAAAACTTACCCATTACTACATCTGGCTGAGCTTCAACCTCCTCCATGCTAACGTGGTTCACATGTCCTTTGTTGAAATGGTTCGGCTTCTTCCCAGAGCTTCCATTGCCATTTCCATTCTGGGCTTCAGGACATTCATTGGCATAATGTCCAGTCTTCTGGCACTTAAAGCAAGTGACTTGGCTCAGGTCTCTCTTAGCTGGGGTTGAAGGGTTCGTACGGTTCTGGCCGTTGCTTCCTCCATTCCCATTACCATTCTTGGGGCCATTATGGTTGTGCGAACTACCTCCTCCATGGGTATGCTGAAACTGTCCTCCCGATTTCGGGGTAAAACGTGGCTTCTGCTGAGCTCCAGAATTGTACTTCCCTCGTCCATACTTCCTCTTACGGTTTTCAATCTGCTGTTGCTTCCCTTCAATCATAAGAGCTCTATCTACCAACTCCTGGTAGTTGTTGAAGGTTGCTACCATCAACTGCATGCTCAGCTCATCATTCAGTCCTTCTAGAAACTTCTCCTGCTTGGCTGCATCTGTAGCAACGTCATCTGGAGCATAACGTGCTAACTTACTAAAGTCCTCCACATACTGGTCTACGGTGCGTCCTCCTTGGCGTAGGTTGCGAAACTCACGCTTCTTCATGGCCATAGCTCCTGCTGAAACATGGGCAGTACGGAAAGCTTGCTGAAACTGGTCCCATGTGACAGTGTCAATAGGGTGTGTGGCTGTGTAATTCTCCCTCCATGATGCTGCGGGTCCATCAAGCTGATGTGCGGCAAAATGCACTCTCTCCGCATCTGTGCATCCTGCAGTGGTCAACTCCCTTCCAACTTTGCGGAGCCAATCATCTGCAACAATCGGCTCGGTGCTGCTGGAAAACACCGGTGGATTTAGCCTCAAGAAACGGGCTAAGTGATCAACAGGTGGTGGTAGTGGGTTGTTGTTGTTGTTGTTGTTGCCTTGGTTTTGTACTAACACTTGCATCAGGGCATTCTGCTGCTGAATCAACTGAGTGATCTCCGGTGGGAAAACAAATCCGGTGTCGCGTCTCGGAGGCATCTGATAGGTTTAGAAAAGATGAGAATTTAGACTAGAATGAGGTCTATAGGGAAAACACTACCCATATGCACATGAGACAAACACAAACAATATCACTCAATCAAATAAGGCATACAATCGATCTAACTATCGTTACAAAGTGCTCGGACTATGCTATATACATGGGGAATACTACTACTGATTATGGGGGTCTACTAGAAATTTTGATCGGTCGAAGACTCCATGATATCTGCTCCAGCTTCATCAACAAAGTCATCTTCACTGGGGTCCGAGTCGGTGTCATCGATGATGATGTAGTTATCCGGGCAAGTAGAATCGTCATCTTCTCCTCCTGGTGCTGGGTCTCCCATGAATACTCCGATCTTCTTTATCAGGTCGTCATTCTTCTCCAACAACGTGGCGATCTCCTCCTCATATCCATCGCGCGTAGACTTGAGTTCTTTCTCCAACTCCGTGATCTTGGTCAATGCCTTCTTCAGATCTATCATGTCTGCGCACATCTGGTTCTCCTGGCGACGAATGTGTTGGTTTTGCTCCTGGATGAAAGCTGCAATTGATCCATCCTTCTTGGTGCTGATCATCTCCCATTGCTCATCTCGGCGTCCACAAATCTGATAAATAGTATCCTTAAGCTCCCTGTGGTAGACTTCTCCAATGCGTCCCATAGAGATGTGGGCTGCCATGCTCTTCCCTAAACTCCAGGTTGGTGCATCAAAGGAAAACTCTATAGGCTCAATGACTGGCGTAAACGTCCTGCCTGGAACTTGAACTTGAATCTTCCAGCGCTCCTCTTCTGATAGTGTGGCTTTGTAAGTCCCGGTGAAGCTTGGTATTCCGATGTTCAGGTACTTAGTGACTTCCTTCAAGTGTCGTCCAAAAGGTGTATCTTCATTCGGTTACATGAACTTGTTCCTTGCATCCGCCACTCCTAAAAGAGTAGAAAGTGGAGAGGAGTCAGAAATGAGAAGAGAGTAGTGTTCTAGGGTTTAAGCTTAGTGGTCGTGTCCTACAGTCAGCGTGTGCTCTGATACCACCTTTGTAGCGACCAGACCTCAAACAGTCTGTGCTGCTGTGCACCAGTGTCATCCCTGGATCAGTAATGCTGACACGCACAGTACAAATGGAGGATTTATAACAGAGTAGCAATCACACACTTATTTCAACGAGTATCTCAAGAGAGAAATAAGTATGAAAAATATGGCTTAAGGCCATCTAAAACGATAACAGCGGAAGACTTGGAAGATAAGTGAGTCCATCAATTCCAACGGCATCACTGAGTATAAGACCACGACCTAAGGCACCTTACTCGTCGTCTGAAAAGTCTGCAACATGAAACGTTGCAGCCCGAAAACGGGTCAGCACATGGAATATGCTGGCAATGTAACACATAGAGAGTAATGAACATAATAATGCTATACTACATGCATATATGGCTGGTAGAAGGCTCTATGGTTACAGTTTTGCGAAAAGCCAATTTTTCCCTACTGCAAAGGAATAATTTTATTTAACTATCATGGTGGTTGTTAAACATTGAGAATGGTTGACAGCATTCTCAATCCCAATTAAGTATCATCATCAAACCCAACAAAATTAATTAAAGTAACATGATGAGATTCACATGATAATCCAAGTACTAGATACTCAAGATGTCCATAACCGGGGACACGGCTAACCATGATTAGTTTATACACTCTGCAGAGGTTTGTGCACTTTTCCCCACAAGACTCGATCGCCTCTGCTTGATTCTCGCACTACATGATGTTTGAGAAACGGATGACCGAGACACAGTCTTTCAGAAACAATAACTCTTTACTCCGGGTGGACAGTTACACCTACTTTCCCCTACATCTGCTAGCCCACCTCTTCAAGAGATCATTTAACCTACTCAACTATGCTAGAGCCCATAATAGCTTGTGGCTGCACACGGAAGTTTCTAGCATGAATAATCTCATGATCCCTTTGAACCTGGGTGGCGGTCCAAAAGAAAAACAGGCAATCTTGGAATACCCAGGTACCTCAATCCACCCAGATGTGAGTTTTAGTTGCCACCTTAAGGTTGACCATTAATTAACAATCTCACATCTGTCATGGTAACACTCAACCCCAATCCACGTCTACGAGCATAGCATAGCAATATAAGCAAACGTAGAAGTAACTCCCAAAGGTTTGATAATAAACAGGTAATAGGTACTACCTCAACTACTTCCCAAAACCCACATATTAATCAGATCCTAATCATGCAGTTGTTTGAGGATTGATCTAATGCAATAAAACTGGGTAATGAAAAGTATGATCAAAGTGTTACTTGCCTTGCTGATGATCCGTGAAACCTAGAGATTCGAAGTAGCAAGCGGCGCACTCCGGGTACTCTATCGCAAACAAACAAGCAAACAATAAGCACTCATCTAATGCACAGGTAAAACTCAAATAAAGATCTAACTAGAAAGTTCAACTTAAGAACTCCGGTTTGCAAAAAGAATCGAATCAAACGAAGCAACGAAAGTCAAACGGCGAAAGAAACAAGCTTCGTTTACTAATCTGGATCTAAGTCAAATTTTACAGTAGCAAAAACTTGTTTGAATAGGTTAAATGGAAAGAGAATTTCGAGATGAAACTCTAGGCGCTTGAACCGCCTGATTCTGATAAACGAGCTAAAAGATATACCAGAACGAAGATCTGATCAGAAATCGCGATCTGGAATAATCGCGGAAAATCCGACGAAAAAGAAAACTGACGAACAGTTAAACGAACGGGCGTTCGTTAACTGCGACTAACCGGCGAACACGTTCGTTAAAACGAACGGGTCGGTGAACGTTCACTAACTAACTAAACCGAAGGGAAAAAATAAACCGATCTATTTTAAAAAAAATCTAGGGTTTCAAAAAAAATAAACCGAGGCGGTTTTTGAAAAAAAAAGGACGGTCGGCGGCGGCTGCGGCTACCTCGTCGGGGCAACTCCGGCG
>NC_057796.1:372173686-372181975 GCF_018294505.1 Triticum aestivum | reverse complement strand
GGGGTGAGGGAGGCGGCGGGGTCGGGAGGGGATATATAGGGGGTGCCGTGGGGAAGGGGTAAGGCGGCGGCGGCGTCGTCCCCGACTGGGACTCGGGCGGCGGCGGGAGCTAGGTCTCCGGGAGGGAGACGGCTCGGGCGGTGGGCCGGGCCGTCGGCTGGGCTTCGGCCCAGTCGGCGCGCTCGGGATTTTTTTTTTAAATAATTCCGCCGAACCAAAAAAAATCCTAGAAAAATAAATAAAAATCTAAAAATGCCAAAATAAATTTTCGCCGTCTAAATGAAATAATTAGAACGGGATGAACATTTTCTTGGCCCAAAAATGCAGTTTTGAAAACACGCAATTTTTCTAATGCAATTAAAATTGCAAATAAAATCCGAATAAAATCAAATATTTGATTTCAATATTTTTCCTCCAATATTTCAATTATTTTGGAGAAGTCATATTTTCTCCTCTCATTTGTTTTAATACGAAATATTTTTCGAAGAGGAAAATAATTAAAACCAAAAATCTTCGTTTCATTTTTTTGATAAAAATCAAATATGAAAACTGCGAAAAATCCCCAACTCTCTCCGAGGGTCCTTGCGTTGCTTAGGATTTTCGAGGATTTTGCCAAAATGCAATAAAATATGCTATGCAATGATGATCTAATGTATAACATTCCAAATTGAAAATTTGGGATGTTACAACCCATCTATGGACTGGTGCAAGAATCTCAGAGTTGGAATTTACGCTTCGATGAGTTGATCAAAGCATATAGTTTTATACAGACTTGCATGAAGCCTGTATTTACAAGAAAGTGAGTGGGGGCATTACAGCCTTTCAAATAAGTATATGTGAATGACATATTGTTGATCGGAAATGATGTAGAATTTTCTGGATAGCATAAAGGAGTGTTTGAAAGGAGTTTTTCAAAGAAAGACCTTGGTGAAGCTGCTTACATATTGGGCATCAAGATCTATAGAGATAGATCAAGATGCTTGATAAGTTTTTTCAATTAGTACATACCTTGACAAGTTTTTGAAGTAGTTCAAAATAGAACAGTCAAAGAAGGAGTTCTTGCCTATGTTGCAAGGTGTGAAGTTGAGCAAGACTCAAAGCCCGACCACGACAGAAGATAGAGAGAGAATGAAAGTCATTCCCTGTGCCTCAGCCATAGGTTCTATAAAGTATGCCATGCTATGTACTAGACCTATTGTATACCCTGCCCAGAGTTTGGCAAGGGAGTACAATAGTGATCTAGGAGTAGATAACTGGACATTAGTCAAAATTATCCTTAGAGCACTAAGGAAATATTTCTTGGTTATGGAGGTGACAAAGAGTTCGTCGTAAAGAGTTACCTCGATGCAAGCTTTGACACTGATCTGGATGACTCTGAGTCTCGATCTAGATACATATTGAAAGTGGGAGCATTTAGCTAGAGTAGCTCCATGCAAAGCATTGTAGACATAGAAATTTGCAAAATACATACGGATCTGAATGTGGCAGACCCATTGACTAAACCTCTCTCACAAGCAAAACATGATCACACCTTAGTACTCTTTGGTTGTTAATCACATGGTGATGTGAACTAGATTATTGACTCTAGTAAACCCTTTGGGTATTGGTCACATGGCGATGTGAACTATAGAGTGTTAAATCACATGACGATGTGAACTATTAGTGTTAAATCACATGGCGATGTGAACTAGATTATTGTCTCTAGTGCAAGTGGGAGACTGAAGGAAATATGCCCTAGAGGCAATAATAAAGTTGTTATTTATATTTCCTTATATCATGATAAATGTTTATTATTCAAGCTAGAATTGTATTAACCGAAAACTTAGTACATGTGTGAATACATAGATAAACAGAATGTCCCTAGTATGCCTCTACTTGACTAGCTCGTTAATCAAAGATGGTTAAGTTTCCTAGCAATAGACATGTGTTGTCATATGATGAACGGGGTCACATCATTAGGAGAATGATGTGATGGACAATACCCATTCGTTAGCTTAGCATTATGATCGTTACAGTTTCATTGCTACTGCTTTCTTCATGACTTATACATGTTCCTATGACTATGAGATTATGCAACTCCCGAATACCAGAGGAACACTTTGTGTGCTATCAAACGTCACAACGTAACTGGGTGATTATAAAGATGCTCTACAGGTGTCTCCGATGATGTTTGTTGAGTTGGCATAGATCAAGATTAGGATTTGTCACTCCGATTGTCGGAGAGGTATCACTACAAAAAAAATACACTTCCGTGATGATACGTGTTTGTCACAGTAGGTCACGTTTTCTGTCATGCATGTACATCCATGAAAAATTTATGACAGAATCAAGATAGTCATACCTGTGCTGTCGTAGAAGTGTTCCATGACATTACCAAAATTATCATCACGGAAGTGTCCACTTCCATGACGATAAATCACGCGTCACAAAAGTGCTTTCGTCAAGGGTGACCGACACGTGGCATCCACCGTAACGGAACGCTGTTAAGCTATCGGGTCCGGTTTTGGATCCGATAACCCGTTAACAGCCCTGGCCAATGGGGATTTTCCACGTGTAAAATCATCATTGGCTGGAGGAAACACATGTCGGCTCACCATTGGGACAGATGTCATCCACTCATTGGACCCAAAGCGCCTATGATACGTCGACATGTGGCACGGCCCAACAGAGGCCCATTCCTGTGAAAAGGCTGGCCCGTTTGACTTGGTCAAAAGGTGGCGGGCCGGCCCACGGCAAGCCTATTAATGGCATGTTCACATATAGCCCATTTACAGCCCGCTAACCCAGGGCTCATTTACGGCCTATCCGAATTAGGCCCAGTAGCGTCATCTCGGCCGTCCAATATAATTCCAGCCTGTTTTAACTTCCGGCCCATGTATGGCCCATGACGTCTTTTGGCCCATATGAGGCCCTTAGTAACCCTCGGCCCATTAACGGCCCGTGGTAAAACTGGCCCGTAATGAACAGTGTATCACTTTATACCCATTAACGGCCCATTATTCCGTTGGGCCGTTTCTAGCCCATGTTATCTTTCGGCCTTCTTAGGGCCCATTTATTCTTGGGCTCATTTCCAGCATTCGTTTACTTTCGGCCCGTTACTGTCATTTTCTACTTGTGGGCCAAATACAGCCCATGGTTACAGTCGGCCCGTTTGTGGCCCGTTAATACGTTGGGCCATTTTCATAGTGTCATCAAATACGGCCGATTAACGACGGCCCGTTATGGTCGGCCCATGAAAGAACGATTTCAACTCTAGCCCATTTACGGCCATAATGTGGTCTGTTATTGGCCCATGTTTGGCCAACCGATCATACGGCCCGTAGAAGGCCCATTGTGTCTACGCCCCGTAGAAGGCCCCTTGTTTCTATGGCCCTTAGAAGGCCCATTGTTTCTACGGCCCGTAGGAGGCCCATGTTAACTACAGTAAATATGTAGCCCATTGTTAATGTGGCCTAGTTTTAAAAAATAGGTTATTGCGGCCACTAGCAAACCGCGGAAAAAGAACTGCACTGACTGCAAGAAAACAAATAAACAAGACAATAAGGAAATAAATAAGTAAGCAACTTACGGTAGGCTATCACGGCTATTACACATATTACATCCACTGGGCATCAAAGTTCGCCACAAGTGCAAATATAGGGAACAAAGCAGCATATAAACGCCGCAGCAAAACAAGTCCAGAACTGAAACCACTTCAGAAGAGCTCAAGAAACAATATCCTGGGTACCCATAATGCTGGCAAGATGCTTAGCAAGCTTATTAACTTTATCTTGTTTGGTGCTTAAATCCTCCAGCACTTGCTGTTGCACCAGAAAGTATGCATCTGAATTCTGCAGGGACTTCCTCAGTCCTTCGGCTTCCTGTCGCATAACATCTGATTGATGTCTTTCAACTTGAAGTTGAGACTCAAGAAGCCGAACTGATTTAGGCAGCGAGTTCGAAGAGCTGGTGCCAGCAGTAGTAGCCAGTAACTCGAACACTACATCAAGACAGGACTTTGGGGTTGTCTCAGTGTCTTCAATATAGTTTTTATCAGCTTTCTTGGAGAACAACAGGGATGTCTCACTATCTTGAACCTTATCTGCATTACTTCCTTTACCATTGCATAACGGGGTACTCTTCTCCAATATTTTATCCGCGTTCAAAGAGAAACAAACAAACACATCACAGGTTTACAATGTAGTATATGAAACTCATTTTGGTAAACCAGTTCAGTAGTAAGGTGGACAGGATAACAGCATGAAACAAACATATATCTATGTAGTATGGTCACTGTATGGTCTATATCATTCTAGTTTATGTTGCCAAATCAAGATATATACAGTTCGAATCATATCTATTTAAGACAAAGCAGCATAGACAGAATATAAGTGTGGGAAACTACACAGCAATAACAACACTTGTAATGTGCATGGCATGAGAACATAATTGTTTATTCAATTGAAACTGAAATCAACATAGAGCAAGTTACAACAGCAAACATGTTAAAGAAACAGGTTTAAAACATACCTGTTGCGCCATTGGAGTTTCAATTGCATCCTTCAAATTTGAAATTAGTTGGTATGAGTAAATACAGTGATGCAAGAGCAAAGTAGTATGAACCATAGCTACGGAACCTGACCTGAGAACAATTCTTCTTCTGCTTTAAGCGTTGACTTGGGGTTCGGAGTGGTGGTCCTCGTGCTTTGGGCACTGCAGTTGCCTTACTAACTGATCGTGTTTGGGTGCTCTGTGGTGCAGACGGTGCTGTGTCAACGGGAACTGGGTTACTATCTGCTGGAGTTGGGTTAGCAGGGGTGTAGCTGGTTCTCTATACAACTGGGTAGGGGTACAATCTGCGTGAGTCTGGGTTATGTGTGGTGGGGCTGGTTCTTGGGCAAGTACAACCGTGGTTCTATCTCCATCGACAGGTAGCACGATCTTTTCTGAAGACCGTGTTTTTACTCCCACAGATACTGCCATCACCCCCTCCAATTGAAATGGCTGATAAACAAGAAAAGTAATTGAATGTACAGACATTGTAAGATAGACAGGTGCAATGGATAGTAGGGAAGAAAACAGGGCATGAAATAATTCACATTTATGTTGTCTAACCAAACAGAATAGCATGACATAATTTCAAATATATGATGGCTAATTAAACAGGATAGGATGACACAATTTCACATGTACGATGGCTAACTAAACAGGATAGAATGGCATACTTTAAAATATGATGACTATGTAAACAGGATGACATGATATAACTATACGATGTGTCTATTAAAGTGGTTGGCATGCCATAAATCACAAACATGCCGTCGATGGAAACATGATGGCATGATATAATTCACGTATAGAATGACATAATTCAAAATATGATGACTATGTAAATAGGATTAGATGATATAACTATATTATGTCTTTAGAAAATGGGTTGGAATGCCATAATTCAGATACATGCTGTCTATGTAAACATCATGGCATGATATAATTCAAATATATGATTTATATACTAAGGTGAGCAGAGGGTAATCGCATATATGATGTGTCAACTAAGGAGATGGCATTCAATATCGTGTATATGATGTAAAAACTAAGCATTGCAATACAACATATGCATGATATGAGTAATATAACCCTGCCAAGTTTGAGCATACACCTCAGGGGGATAATAGGACTGGTCATCTGCCTCTGAATCCTCCTCTGAAGAGCTATCTATAACCAGCATGATATCTGCTTCAGCAGGTAGCATTGTCTGCTCTGAAGACCTTGTTTTCACTCCAGATTTCTCCATCACCAATTCAAATGGCTGATGCACAGGAAGAGCAGTTGAATATACAAACATTGTCGACAAAAGCAATGAGAAATACAAAAAAAGGGCGGCATGATATAATTCACATATATGACGCTTGGCTAAACAGCATGGCATTGGATAATTCACATATATAATGCCTTGCAACAAGATAGCATTGCATAATTCACATATATAATGTCTTGCAACAAGATGGCATTGCATAATTCACATATATGGTAATTAGACACTAAATAGGTGGCATTCACACAAATCATGTCTAAACTAAGCAAATGACATAGCAATGCAAGATACCATACGCCCGATATGAGCAACATAACCCTGCCAAGTTAGAGCATGCACCTCGGGGGGGAATAGGACTGGTCATCTGTCTCTGAATCCTCCTCTGAGGAGCTATCTGTAACCAGCAAGACATGCGCTTTGTTAGATAGCATTGTCTGCTTTGAAGACCTTGTTTCCACTCCAGATTTTTCCATGACCGTGCCAAATGGCTGATGCACAGGAAGAGTAATTGAATGTACTAAAATTATTGACAAATTTAAGACATAATAAAAAAATGATGTCATGATATAATTCACATATAAGATGATTGGCTAACCAGGGTGGCATTGCAAAATTCACATATATGATGCCTGGCTAAACAAGATGGCATTGCATGATTCACATATACGATAAAGAAACTAAACAGATGGCATTGACACAAAGCATGTCTAAACTAAGTAGATGACATCTTTGATGTATACAGTAAGCAATGCAAGGCACCATATGCATGATATTACAACCATTAGCATGCCAAGTTAGAGCGATGACCTCATGGGGTAAATAGGAGTGGTCTTCTGCTTCTGAATCCCCCTCACAACAGTTATCTTCCTCTTGATTACGATCCAAAATGGGTGGAGGGGGGCTGCCTTTGCGCCCACCATGGAGCGACGTCTGCATGAAATTTTATTGCCACGCAAGGCTCATCTCTTTTGCTCTACATGTTCAGTTCCATTGTGTACAATAACTGACATGCATAGGAATACAACATAGTGAGATTATGTAAGGAGTGCATGCACAAATCCAGAGTGAAGGTAGCAAACTGTGGATAGACCCAAAACCAATGATAGCAGGCAGATAATAGCTTTAGTTAAAAAATACAAATAATGGCTCCTTTAATGTTTGTTTGCACCCAACATGAAACTCATAGTAGACACCCGAGATTAACGAGATAGTAGATAGATAGTACTGATTGCTGCCCCAATATGTACCCCACAACCATTTAAAAACTCAAGTTTCAGCATAAGTTTGGACCTGAGTCGGAGTCTAATAGGTGAACACGACGATAAAGTAGCATGTCATCATATTAAGCAATGCATAACGTAAGCAGACACGGAAGAGTGCGACCTCTCTTGCGGACCCGTGTAGTCCTCAAGGTCATTTGCTCAGTTGATGATGGTAATGCAGTTGTCGTGGCTGCCGGCGGTGGGGAAGAAGATCTGAGGCAGCGAAAGACAGTCTGGAGAGCGGATCCCTGCTGTGGTGAACCCTTCCGTCGTTGGAGCAGCTGAGCTGGGGTGGAACACAGCACCGTAGGAGCAGGACAAACCACACAAGGTTTTCTTTGACACATATCTGTAACAGAAGTAATTGTGTAAGGGCTTGTTTGAATTTGAGGATTCTAACAATGCAGGGATAGGAAATAGACAGGAATAGGGTAGGAATGCACGTGCAAAACAGAGAATTTAAAAACACAGGATATCTGCCAATCTGGGTGTTTGGTTCACAAGAATTGGAAGATCACAGGATGCAAAGAAGCATGGTAGATTAAGTCAAACCACAAGAAGTGTACAACCTCTTTGGCGAAGCCATGTCGATCTCAGCGTGATTGGGTTGGCCGGTGAGGATGCTCCGGCTGACTTGGCTGTCGGAGGAGGGGAAGAAGATCTTAGGCGTCTGGAGATGGAGCCCGAGGTACTGCTCCGCTGTGATGGAGGGTTTCGTCGTTGGAGCAGCTTCGGTGAGTTGTACGATGCCGAGGCTGAAGCAGGACAAGAGAGACAACGTTAACCTGAGCGGAATTCTAATAGCATCTCCAATAGATGACGTAAAATACATAACCACAAAGTGCTAGATGTATACATCGGCCGCTCATCTCTGAACTTAACTGTCAAAACTGAATTTAACTGTCGAAACTGAACTTAACTGTCGAAACTGAATTTTGCTGTCGAAACTGAATTTTACTGTCGAAACTGAACGCACTAGAGGTGAGGCTACACGTCAGTCGACTGACTTTTTCATCTCTGGTCAGACGATTTTGCAGCCGTTGGATATGAAATCAAGGGCCTGCAGTTCATCTTCAACCTCCACCCCCCTGAGCCGCCTGCCACCACCGGGCAAACAGCTGCCCCCCGCCGCCCCGCCCGCCCCGAAAACACTCCCCACCGTCGGTCCGCCGCCGCCCCGGCCATCCCTCTAGGCCCCCCGTGCCGAGCTTTTTCTCCGGCGATCCCCAC
>NC_057796.1:372160954-372173370 GCF_018294505.1 Triticum aestivum | reverse complement strand
CTGAAGTGTAGCTAAATCAGAGCAACATCGCAAGCAAAAGCAAGAGCAGCAGTGCGAGCAAGAGTAGACCAGACAGGGGACCGAGAGCAAGAGCAGAGCAGCAGCGCGAGCGAGAGCTAAAGCAGCAGCAGCTCCTACTGATGTGGACGTCGCCGCCGAGGGAGAGACACCATGGAGGAAGTGGCCGGCGACGCTGCCGTGGATGGAGCCACGCCGTGTCGGATCGGGACCGAGTGCCGGCAGCACCGTGAGATCGAATCAAGAAGAAAATGCGGCGATTACTGTACAACCTCTTTGGTGGCGCCGATTAGGCCGCAGCTTCATCCGAGGAAACGGTGATGATGATGCTCTTCCGGTGGTGCAGGTGAAGACGGTCGTGTGGGAATGGAGGTGGTGCGAAAGACGAGGGGAACGTCGGGGCAGCTCCTTGGAGGTGGAGGATGGGGTGGCTGAACCGGCGGGACAACCAGATCGACGAAGGATCCTCATCCGGTACGGTGGATGAGGGACGTCGAGGTGTTGCTGTGGACGACGTCGTCGGGGAAGAGGCTTCGGCTGGGTGGCGGACGGAGGAGGGTGTGGGGCTTCGCGGGTTTTCCCGGCCTCGGTGTACGAATGGGTGGGCGGATGGGATGGGAGTGGGGAACCATGGCTTAGGGACGTGCTTGTCCGAAATGTGGGGTAAGTTATGAAAGTACCCCCACCGATTTGAGGCGGTTCTTTCGGTTCAGGGGTATCACGGGCAATTAGCGTGCCGGGATTTCATAGGAGGTGAGAGTTTTCGCGCGCGTTGTAATTTTGGAATAGCAAGACGCGGGTTGAGATGGAGGGAGTTGTCGGAGCACAACGAGACAAAGATATATCTTAAATATTTCAGGCTAACAAGGCGCGGGTTGAAATTTCCGGACAAGCCTAACGTGTACTGTACCAAATCAATTCGCACTACAAATGTCATTCAAAACTTTGAATTCATGTTATGTTCAATTAAAATGTTTCGCTACGTGTATAATGCATGCAACCTAGTACTCAAATGAACGTTTTAGTGCATTCCAAATGTATATACTACCGCTTCAATATGAACTAAATTTGAATTAGTTTCTCTATTTGAATAAGATCTACAATAATGATTGTTGTGAAGTCAAAGCATTTGAATTCGTTTCTTTGTTTTAATAAGATCTACAATTGTCATTATTGTCAAGTTAAACCATCGTTTGTGTATTATCTTCACAGCACACCACATGATTAGTCTCGAGTTACATATGAACTATGTGTACTATATGAACTCGAACTCGATTTTGTGAATCCACTTTATGTTGATTTCAAATTATAGTACATTTCAAGCTCTAGCTAGATCTTCACAAACTAAACCATGTCTCATATGTATAATGTGTTTATCACATTATGTATGGTGCCCCGCCCCCTACGCCTACAAGTATTTAGATGTGAGTTGCAAACACCACACATTACCACAAATTCAAATAAAATGTGAGAATGTTCGATATATAGTATTTTTTAGATTGTTCAATATTTAGTTGTAAGCTGCAAACGCCACACATTATCACAAATTCAAATAAAATGTGAGATTGTTCGATGTATAGTATGGTTTAGATTGTTCGACATTTAGCTGTGAGTTGCAAACGCCATGCATTATCACATTATGGTATAATATGTGCAAAACCACAACACGCGTATCACCGCTATATTCATGCATGCATATGTTTAAAACACTATGATCTCCTGTTCAAATATATGAATCCACTTTCATATCAAATTATGATCTTTGTTAGTCTCTTACACCCACACAATCCTCTAACCTTTGTAGCTACCACTAACTTTCTCTCGTGCATGCACACGCCCTCCTCGCCCTCCCCCTCCCTCAGCATTCTGTCCATCGCGCACATTCATTTTTTTCTTTAGGTCGTTCTCCCACAGTCTCCACAACTCCTTTCCGACACACACCAATCGATAAACCTCTCCAGCGATGTCTGCCTACAACATACACACGCACCTTCAATCTCCTCCTTTATGTGTCCTTGCCTCGTGTCTCTCATACGGTCCCACACACGTGTAAACTCTCGCCCCTCTTTTCATCGATCTCACAACCGCACACTCCTCCTCCTATCTAGCTAGTAGCTGGGCCTCTCGCACCACCTCCTAGCTCCATTCTCTCTGTCTATCCGTCTCGCCGAGCCTTATTTGCCTCCAACAAATGGACGTACACCGACCGATCTCCCGCTATACATATAGCTAGCTAGGTCCTTATAACTCGTTTTTTCCCACGCGTCGATCGATCTACCTCATTAGTTATGTCTCTCCCTTCCTCCGACAAACAACAATTGATCTACCGATCTAGTTAGGTTTTCTTACCAAACACATGGTTCCCCTTCATCATCCATGGACGTGTCCCGACAGATCTATCATGCACACACAGAAACACATCCCCACTCTTATTGATAATATTACAGTTCCACCCTCAGTTTGTCTAGTAGGCCTCTCCCACCATCTTCGAGAAGCAACTCCATCACCCATCCAGCACTATCCCTCTCCCTCCCTCTCTCTCTCCTCTCTCTCTCTGTCCCATCCTATTTCCTGTCCTTCAGTTATGTATGGATGTCGACCGATCTCCCTCAAGACATAGCTGGGTCTCTCCTTCTCAACACATATACGAGTCGTTCTACCTCTATAGTTAGGCCTCTGCCTACCCCTCCCCCACCCCCTCCCACACACACACACACACCGATACATCGAGCGCTCTAGTCATGTCTCCCTGCCACACACAAACTTGACCTGTGCCCTCTGACGTTCCGGTAGCTAGGTCGGTCGCCCTATATCTTTGACTTGCACACACACACAATTTTGATGGCTCTCTTCATCGATCTCGCACCCACCCATTTGATCCTCTCTTCGACTCTATCGATATCTATGACCCCTCCCTCTCTTCTCGTGGATCGCCCGACCCTCTATATATGATATGGATAGGCCTCCATTTCACACACATTGCATGCAAAATTTTGTTTGAGATGTCATCGACACATATTCCCACAAATACATTCACGAAATCAACCTCCCCCCAAAACAAAAAACACTCACGAACGCACAAGCCATTTGTCTAGGTTTGTATCTCTCACACACACCCGCGTAGGTGGGGGACGTGCACGAAGAGAAGAGGTGCACGCACGGCGCACGTACTCCCGTCTCTTTCCCAACCACACCCACGCGGGTACACGGTGGAGCTCAATTCTGTACGAAAAGGCAGCCCACGTGGTAATTTGACACGTGTACTGGTTTTCCACTAGATGGAGGGAGGATCGTCTACCACGGGTGAACAAACAAATTGCGACTTGACGCGTTATGTTAAAAAAGAGGCAAACCATGTGGGGCCTACCTTAGAGGCAAGGCTCTATACACTGGAGTACTTTTGATGTGTCCCGTCAACTCGCAGAACGAGGAGAAGATTGCTTAGTACGCCGTCTCCCCCACCCACGGGCGCGGTGGCTCGCAGGATGAGGTGAAGCTTGCTTACTAGTAGTAGTACTGTACGCCTTACGCCCGCTCCCTCGCCGATGCGCGCGGTGGCTCACAGGACGAGGAGAAAATTTTACTACTCCCTCCATTTACTCCTCGTCCCTACTACCTTGGTTAGAGAGATTATCATATTGTTTGGAATATATATGTCCTTTAGTAGATTTCAATATGAACTACTAGTACATACTCCAAACACTGATGTATATAGACGTATTTTAGAGTGTAGGTTCACTCATTTTGCTCCGTATGTAGCATAAACTTGAGACACTTATTTTGGAACGGAGGGAGTACATATTTTCTATGATCTGTCAATCATTGAGATGCAATAGCATGCATGTTAGTCTCCTTTGTATTTGATGAAATGTTGCAACGGGCAACCTTGGACGCAAGATACATGTAACAGAAGCTGGAAGCTTCATAGCATTGTACTATCTCGCTGATAAATTACAGTACGTACTATACAAGTACTTCCTCCGTTCCTAAATATAAGTCTTTGTAGAGATTTCACCATGAACCACATACGGATGTATATAGATGCATTTAGGAACGGAGGGAGTACTATGTAAAGAGTTAGGTGTCGCACGGTGTCCAGAAAATATGGTGATAGTGTGAGGTGGGCCATGTAATCACTGAGCCTGCATGTTTTCACTGCTCTTGCACTCCTCCGCTGTAAGAATGGAGAAAATTGTAATCTAGTAGTACCTCCTTTCGCCGAAAGCGTGGGACATCCAGCAGTCCTACCACCTCAGTAATAATGACCAATGAGCCGTCAAATCACATAGACCCAGCAGTAAGTTGGACGGATGAAGCAACCATCACTCTTGAATCCGCTTCTCCCTTCAACGCAGGCGCCAGTGAGAGGTCGCGTCCGCTCTGCCCAGGCATGAATGCGGCACCGATTCTTTGGAGCGGCGCTGACCGTTTCGGGCGGGAAGCGCGCACGAGCGATGGAGGGGCTTTGGGTGGGCCAGGCTGGTCAGGAGCGGGCGTGGCAGCTGTCCGCCTGTCCCTACCGGACGCCCGGAAACAAGAGGATGCACCGACTCTAGCGGCTAAAATCGTACACTACATAGACTGGCTATCCAGCACCTACGTTGGTCGAAAAGGGATAACAATGACAAACGCAGTACGCACATCTGTAACGAACTGATCTTTTATTTTGGGGGACAAGGCTGTAGAGTTTGAGCAGGACTAGATTTGTTGCGCTCACATAGGGAAAGGTGTCTAAAGATAACAAAACTGGGACCAACACAAATATGCTCCTTGGTTGTTTGTTCTTTGTTGCAACAGACTGTGCATCACCCCAGTACATCGGTAGATGCACATGGTGCTGGTGCGTCCACTGTCCCGTGCAACTCTTTAGCTGTTGCTAATCTAAGGCCCTGTTTGGTTAAAAACTCCCTAGTCCCTACCTGCTTGGTTCCAGGGACTAAACATGGACTAGAGGTTATTAAATGACATGCTAAAAGACCATGTTACCCCTAGTAATGAACTAATATAGACAAGGTGCGATGCATGGTAGGGGCAACTGTTGGAAAAAGTCCCAAAAAGACTCTCCCTCGGGGTCTTCTTTCTTTAGTCCCAAATGCCCACTTTTAGTCCCTAAAAGTCCCTCCTGTTTGGTTTAGATGGGACTGACATGGAGTTTTTTTAGTCCCTCCACCAAAATGTCCCTGTAAACAAACACCCTCTAATAATGCCGCTGGAAAATTGATGCAATGCCACAGTTAAAAGCAAATTACATGTTTAACGAATTCTATTGTTAATATAATCTCTCTGTTAATATTAATCAATGCCACCGTTTGAGAAATGCTACTGTCTTGCTTTCTTTCCCATTTAGATAAGGTAGATGCTTCTTTTTGTTGGCTTCTGTGTCATCCACCATTATTGACCACTAGTTGTTTCCTTTGCACCTCTGTGTAAACAGGGTTATCTACTTCACCTCGTTGCCATTGTGACCTTTTGTTGCACTGCACAAAACACTTTTGTTTTAAGAGTGTTTTGTGCAGTTCAACCCAAATGTCACACCGACAACGTTGCTTGATTGCTTGATCTTAGTGGAACTGCATAAGAGGAGATCTTACTTCCTATCCGTGTTGGCAAATTTGGTTCAGATCTTCTTCTTGTGAGTTGTTTGAATTCCGCGTCATGAGAGGTCAGTACTAGCCTTCTTTCACATGATTCTGCAGCGTGCTTTCATATGTTGTGCTACTTGTACGGTAATGTTGCTTGATTTTAGTGAACTGCACAAATGGAGACAAGACTTCCAATCTGTATGTGCACCGCAATATCCCATTGAGGTAAGATAAGGATATTTCGCAACTGTTGGCCTGTATTTTGCCACTTTCATCAGAAAATTAATGTCATTGTTTAGTGCTATACTTGTGCAACCTAATTGACATGCCAAATCTTACATTGAAGGCGAAGCTTGTCTGTTATTGAACCAAGTGATGAAGGGGAAGAACAAGCGGAAGAAAAACAAAAATCAACTCCTGGTGTTGTAATAAAGCACTGGAACTGTGATGACACAAGTAATGATATAGTTTTGCATCTTAATTTATTGCTATGGCTGGAACGAGCAATTTTTTTGCCACTGATTTGGTGCCACTCTTAATGTAATACGTAATTATCTCTACTTGTGCAAACAGGGATCTTCTTTGAAGATACCATATATTTTAGTGGAACTGCACAAGAAGATGTTGGAAACATTAATCTAATCGAGGAGTATATAGTAAGCATGTCCACCACAGTAGATAGCAACAGATGGTTCCGGAGAAGTGCTTCATCTGTATGCTCTACACAATAAGCCTCCTGACAAAGGTTGGTACTCGCCCACTGATTTCATCCATATGATTGAGCTTTGTCATCTCTATTGGTGTTGTGCTACTGTTTAGATACTGTCATCAAAAAGTGGTATTTTCCTTGAGAAGTGCTTCATCTGTGCTGTTTTAAATATTTCCTTTCCTTTTTTCGAGCAAACAGGGATGCTAGCATTTATTTATCCTCTTGTCTTTGCACAACAGGATCATCCTCCTCTGAAGAACAATATGGAGTATGTGAAGTGACTAGTTCCGATTATGCCAGGATGAAGAAACCCTGTCTATCTTCTCATCAGAAGGAGCAGTTGAAGGATGGTTACATTACCCCCCACAAGACCAAACTAACTTCAGCTCAGAAGGACTAACAAATCTCCATTTTCTTGCTGTGATGCGCGAGTACAATGTTGTTCTAGGATTCTTTCCGGTGAGTTCCATTTTTCTAAAAGTGTGCTCTACATGGACCATGTAGGTGCCTGTTTAAACTGTCAATTCATAGTACAGTTTGCTTTTATACTAATCACTTTTTTTGTATTTGTGCAAACAGGTGTGCTCAGCTTGATTTCAATGGGAACTGCACAAAATGTTCATGAATACATCGAATCATTCATTTCCACCACAAGAAAGGAGGTGCCGATAAGTTCAAGGCATTGCAACATATAAGGGCGAAATCATACAAGCTACGCGTGAATTTTGGTTGATTTGGTGGAACTGCACAAAAAGAACAGCTGGTTTATTTAGCACGAGGTGCCATGTCAATGTCCGAACTGATGGCAAACCCTGCCCATTCCACAATCGTAGGCATTTGATATTTTGGAATGGGAAAACCTTGTCAAATTTTGCTCATTGATTTTAGCAAGAAGACATGCGTTTGATATTTTCGAATGGGACGCCCTTTGCTGTCAGCAGAGTCGATCAATTTTTTTTTATTCTTTAGTTGTGAAGTAAATATTGGCTCTGACATGTGAATCGCTGAGATGCATAATCATCGATTGTTTTGAATGTTCTCTATGAATTGCCAAGCCTGTGTGTTTGATTTCAATGTACAGGAACGCTAAAAAGCTGCTCAAACTCTTTGTACTCCTTCTATTCCTTTTTACTTCGCACATTGTGGAAGTGCATACTTTTTTCTATAAGATTGGTCAAAGTAGAGATACTTTGACTGCAGACAAAACTTGTATGCAGACTAGAAAGGACCGGAGGGAGTACATGTGAAACTGCTGCAAACGAGGTGATCACCCTGGGAATAATGCTAGTACGTATTGTTTTGCATGTTCATCCAATGCTAGTGATACAAGAATTCGAACTAATCGAAATAAATTCATTCATGCACGGTCGGATTTCATATAAACATGCCGGATTTCATTACATTTCATACATTCTTCAACTAAAAAGGGGTGCGCTGGAGGTATAATTAATTAACCGAAGCTACCCACCTGTGTCCGGCTGAGCCGAACAGAAGCTTCAGTGACTTAACTGCAGGTGCAGTTGCATAACTGACATGTGGCCCAGATGCCTGTTGGGCCCACATGTCAGTCAGCCAACTGCACCAGCAGTTAAGTAGAAGCAGCGCCCTTCTCCAACAGAGCTCTTCGACTCCACGTCGCCGCCAAGAAGCTAACCGGCCGTCAGTGGTCAACCCGCCTAGCTTGTCATAGCGATTAGGGCAACTAGGAGCCCAATGATCAGGATCCCCACATGACAAACACCTTTCTTCTTGTCATTCTTCTTCTTGAAGTTCGTGTGTTGCACAACCTTATTCTTCCCATCAAACTTTGCTTTACCATCAAACTTGCCCTTGTTCTTGAACTTGTGGGGCTGGAAGTTCTTCTTCTGTACCAGATTGGCACTAGATCCTCCCTCAATTCCTCGAGCACGTCCGGTAGCATACAAATGAAGTGCTCAAGTTCTCTAGCAAATGATTGTATCTCATGAGCTTGCTCAACCACGGAGCGCTCTTCAATCATCCTGTAATCATAGAATTGCTCCATGATGTACAGCTCAGTGCCAGCAACCGGAGGGTAGCAGTGGTGGCCTTACTTGGACCCGAGCGGTGGCGAGCTACCATGTTCTACTCTTCCTCGTTTTCTGTGTGGCGCGGCCTCGTTGGCAGCGGGGCGGAGCCGACGATGTCCTCTGTCTCGTTGCCGGCGGGCAGCACCTCGGCGGAGCGGGGGAAATCCTCCCCCTCGTTGCCGGCAGGGTGGGGCCTCGGCGGAGCCGGCGGTGTCCTCTGCCTCGTTGTTGGTGCCGCGGGGCCTCGGCGGAGCAGGGCCTCACCGAACGCCAGCGGAGCGAGGACTCGTCGGAGCCGACATTGTCCTCTGCCTCATCCTCGGTCTCGCTAAACAGCGCCTCGCCCGCTTCATCGCCCTCTTTGTAGGCGGCCGTAGCCTCCGCCACCCGCATGCAGTACCGCCAGCGCTCGAGGCGGCCCTTGCGGGCGGAGCGGTACGAGTCGAGCAGCGCCTCTTGCTCCGCCCGCTCCGCCGCGATCTGCTCCTCCGCCTGCAGGTGCTCCTGGAGGAGATGGTGGTTGTAGGCGGCGTCGGCCTGCGCCTCCCGGAACTGCTCCTCACGCTTCTGCCTCACCATGTCCATATATTGGGCACGGGCCTCGCCGATGGTCATGGTGCAATGCACCGGCGAGGATGGCGCGGAGGAGGGGGTTGGCACCGGATCGTCGACTACCATGTTCTCCATTGGGACGTCGTCGTCCTCCGGCTACCTGCCGGCCAGCCAGTCGGCAGCAATGGCTGCCATCTCCTTGTGGTCCGTCGTCCGCCCGTCCCGAAGAGCGCTGGAGCACGAGGAAGCCATGGTGGGCAGTAGTGGTGTGGACAGGAGAACAGGAACATATGCGGATGACTGCGGCTATGGCCGGCGCAGCAGTTTATATAGCAATGGTGGGCAGCAGAGGGACGGACGTGTGGCGCTGGAGTAGCCACCTCGGCAACCGTGTATCATTAATGTGGGCAGCAGAAGGACGGACGGACGGCACTTGTGTCGTTTGAAGGCGGAGCAATCGCATGCACCGGGAAGCGGGGTGGGCGGTGCTGACCGTTTCGGGCGGAAAGTGTGCGCGGGCGAGGGAGGCGGTCTGGGTGGGCCAGGGTAGTCAGACTCGTGCTTGGCAGCGGGTCGGTCCAGCAGCCGGACATGCTGGCTCGCCAGCTACCTCGCCGAGCTGAGCGACGACAATCAGACGATGGACGTAGTTTCCGACCAGGAGCCGGCGCCACTGTCCAAGCCGATTCATGCCGTGTTCACCATAGAGCAGGTGCGGCCGCACTTCGACGCCCTAATGGCGAAAGAGCTACCAGCGCAGGAGGACCTGTGCTGCAACCTCCGTCTCCTCAACGAGCACCGGTGAACAAGCGAACGACAATGCCATCGCGGACATGTGGCCCTATGATCCTGGCTTCTCGAATGAGCAGCGGGCGCTGTATCAGACCATCCGTAGGGCCCGCGAGGCCCTCTCCGTCGTCCTTCGAGTTGTTGCGCTCGCCGTGGCGCCACCGTCTCGCGTTGTCAACATGGTCAACGGACATGAGGATGAGGAGATGACTTTACTTGGAGAGGATGATAGTGGGGACCCACCAGGGCCATAGCCGCACGTACGCAAGTGCCTCCTTATTAGTATGTAAAACTATTTTTTTTGCTTCCTCCTGGTTTCCTGACATCACGGTCCCACACCATTGTCAACCTATGTAGTCAATAAATGAGAGAATTGCACAAGAAGCGGCCGATAGCTAGGACCAAGCAGCTCGAGCAGTATTTTGTTTTTGAGGTGTGAGCACTGCAGAGTTTTTCTTGAGCGATGCTTAGCCCAGATATTAATTTTTCTCCTCTGAACAACAATGAAAACATCGTTGCAGCTATTAACTGGGCGAGTTGTGGCCCGTCTAGCCCAGGCCAGATATCCAGCCCAGATATTAATTTTTTTTTAACCTGAAAATGGCTAGCCCAGCTATTCTTTTTTTTAGGAATACCCAGGCAAGGTCAAGTTGTTATTCTCTGCCCCGCTGGGCTGCAAATCTTTCCTAGGAGGGATTCATTAGGCTTAACAAGAAAATGGTATTTAAGAAATAATAAATGAGATGTAATTATAAAAACTGGGCAGTGACTATAAAAAATGCACCAAACACGTAATTACTTTATAAAATATTGTTTTTGGATATTGAAAATTTTAATTTCATTAATTGTTGCGAGCGCAATGTTTCGTTGGATTTTTACGTAATATAAATTTATATTGAAATTGTATTTAATCTGACTAGAAATTTCGGGATAAAAAATATTTCGGATCCCATCAAAATGTGGGAAATTTTATTGAATTATGTTTTGAACGGTTGGTTGAAATGGGCTGTACTTTTAACAAACTGTAAATGGGTTGTAGTAAATTCCATTAGAATTCAAAAATTGGCTGCACATTCTAACAAATCTCAAATGGGCTATAAGTTCTCTGCCACACACTTGTGGCCTTACTAAGTTGACGCGTCCCCTCAAAAAAAAGAGTTGACGCGTATTCAAGGCTTTGTCAACTTATAGTCAACACACGGTTCTAGCAGCAGTGGCCGTTGGATGTCCATCCAACGGATGCCGTGCTTCTTCTTCAATCTCGGATATTCTAGCTTCACCCGCCCAAAAAATGATTCCTCCCCCTGACATCTGGGGTGCACCATTTCGGAAGCTGACCTGTGGGCCTACTAGGTTGACGCGTACCAAGGGCTTTGCCAACTTAGTCAATATAAATGATTCTAGCTGCAGTGACCGTACGATGTCCATCCAACGGCCGTCGTGCTTCTTCAACCTCTGGTTGTCTTGCTCCAGCCGCCCAAAGCAGCGCCGGTCGTGTCGCCTGCTCCTGCCTCCCGTGGCCGGTTGTGCTGCCGCGGAGGCCTCACCGCCCCCTACTACTCCCACCGCTGGCCAGGCCATCCCTCCACTCACCCACACCCCCTGTTATTCTGCGGCGACGGCAGCCTCACACCGCAGCCGAACCAGTGAACCCTCGTACTCCTCTCCGCGTGGGTATCCACTGCCGTGTCTTCCCCGGCTCCGCGTCGTCCCCTTCCTAGGCCTCGCAGTCCTCCACCGCCGTGGTGCTCTCGGCGCGGCGTGGTCAATGTGGTCAACGACCGACTTCCATCGGAAGACTACTGTACGTGGAGAGGCTGACAGCTGGGTCCACAGCCGCAGCAAGGAAGTGCCTCCTTATTACGCGCAAAATAATTATTCCTCCACCTGATAGCGGGGACCCACCGGACGGGCCACCGTATTTTGCAAAAAAAACATTTCCCTCTGACTGCTGGGACCCACCAGCTACATCTTCGCATGCAAGGAAGTGCGTCCGGGTAAAAAACGATTCGCCCCCTAACTGCTGGGACCCACCAGCTACATCTTCGCACGCAAGGAAGTGCCTGACAGTCGGGACCCACCTGGTCAAAGCGTACATAGCGTTGTCATTCTGGTGGCGAACGTGTACATACATACTGGTCGATGTAGAGGCGCGCACGTGTCGTCGTAGAGGCGCGCACGTAGCATGTACACGTACGTATAGCGGCCAGAGTGCAAGAAAGTAAATACGGGCACGTACGTACATACGGGCGGGGTCTCAAACGCCTACTCGCGCGTACGTACGGCCAGGGCTCGTGTACATGGCTGGGTCGGAACGGAGAAACAACGTCGTCATCGTGTTCATGGGGAGCCAACCGGCTGGGTCGGAACAGAATGCATCGTCGTGTTCATCGGGAGGGCTTGGACGGAACAGCCGATGGAAACGAGGCCTGGCGTACCGCAGAACAGAGGAAACGGCCTTGTGTTCGACCGGCCACAGTTGAAACGGGATCCTGTTCATCGGGAGGGGTCTGGCGTACCGCAAAACGGAGGAAACGGACCTCCTACGGTCGAAACGGGGGTCATGTTGGTCGGGAGGGGTGTGGCGTACCGCAAAACGGAGGAAACGGACTTGTGTTGGAGTGCTACGGTGGAAACGGGGGTCCTATTCATCGGGAGGGGTGTGGCGTACCGCAAAATGGGACTCCACAGGATACTACTCATCTCCACCGTCGACCT
>NC_057796.1:372137482-372160692 GCF_018294505.1 Triticum aestivum | reverse complement strand
GACCCCCTCCAGCCTCCACGGGCTACTGTTCATCCACCGTCGACCTCCTCCAGCCTCCACCTGCGACTGTTCATCCACGGGCTCCTGTTCATCCAGCCTCCACCACGCGCTACTCCACCGGCTACTGTTCAACCAGCCCTCTCCACGGGCTCCTGTTCAACCACCCCTCCACGGGCTACTGTTCATCCAGCCCTCCACCGTCTACTGTTCATCCATCCCTCCACAGGATGGTCCTGTTCATCCAGCCCTCCACGGGGTCCTGTTCATCCAGCCCCAACCGGCTCGATCGATCGGGGTCCTGGTCATCCAGAGGCAACACCAAGGGGTCCTGTTCATCCACCCCCACCGGGAACTGTTCATCCAAACCCCCCAGCAACGCTCGCTGTTCATCCAGAGGCAGCATCGATCGGCTTCAGTTAGCAGCAGTAGCGAAGGAATCGCTCGATCGGGTTCAGTTAACAGCCATCAATCGATCGCTCGGGTTCAGTAACGCGTAGCCTGCAGTGCAATATCTCGGGTTCAGTTAGAGCCCAACGCCTCGCACCCACGCGCGTGCGTCTACGAGAGAAACGCGCATCGCTCGGCCCCGACCACCCACCGTAACCGGGAACACCCCGATATTTTCCTCGCCCTCACTTCTACCACGGTTTTTTCCGTCATGGACGGCCCAAAGAATGTCATGCAGCTGCGTCTCCGGCACGCCCAGGACAAAAAAGCCCATTTTCTGTCATGATTTTTTGTCATAGAAGTAGGAGCCCACCACATCTATGATGATACTGGGTTTTGTCACAATTATCGTCATATAAGTGTCATAAGTATGACAGAAAAAAATTGTTCGGCCCAAAATGTCACGGATGTGTCTTTTTTTTGTAGTCTATCTCTGGGCCCTCTCGGTAATGCACATCACTATAAGCCTTGCAAGCAATGTGACTAATGAGTTAGTTGCGGGATGATGCATTACGGAACGAGTAAAGAGACTTGCCGGTAACAAGATTGAACTAGGTATGGTGATACCGACGATCGAATCTCGGGCAAGTAACATACCGATGACAAAGGGAACAACGTATGTTGTTATGAGGTTTGACCGATAAAGATCTTTGTAGAATATGTAGGAGCCAATATGAGCATCCAGGTTCCACTATTGGTTATTGACCAGAGATGTGTCTCGGTCATGTCTACATAGTTCTCGAACCCGTAGGGTCCGCACGCTTAACGTTAGATGACGATCGGTATTATGAGTTTATGTGTTTTGATGAACCAAAGGTAGTTCAGAGTCCCGGATGTGATCACGGACATGACGAGGAGTCTCGAAATGGTCGAGGCATAAAGATCGATATATTGGAAGGCTATATTCGGACATCGGAAAGGTTCAGAGTGATTCGGGTATTTTTCGGAGTACCGGAGAGTTACGGGAATTTGCTGGGAGAAGTATTGGGCCATACGGGAATAGAGGAGGCATGCCAAAGGGAAGGAGGCGCCCCCCCATGGGTCCGAATTGGACTAGGGGAAAGGGGGCTGCGCCCCCCCCCTTGCCCTTTCATACTTCCTCTCTCTTTCCCTCTTTCTTCTCTCCTACTCCGGAAAAGAAAAGGGGAATCCTACTAGGACTTGGGAGTCCAAGTAGGACTCCCCACACTTGGCGCGCCCCCTCTAGGGCCGGCCTCCTCCTCCTCCCTCCTTTATATACGTGGGCAAGGGACACCCCAAAGGCACAACAAAGTTTCTCTTAGCCGTGTGTAGTGCCCCCTCCAGAGTTACACACCTCGGTCATATCGTTGTAGTGCTTAGGCGAAACCCTGCGCCGGTAACTTCATCATCACCGTCACCATGCCGTCGTGCTGACGGAACTCTCCCTCGGACTCAACTGGATCAAGAGTACGAGGGACGTCACCGAGCTGAACGTGTGCAGATCGCGGAGGTGCCGTGCTTTCGGTACTTGATCGGTTGGATCGCGAAGACGTTCGACTACATCAACCGCGTCACTTGATCGGTACTTCGAAGGTGGGTTTCTCTCAAACAACAAAAGTCGTGCACTAACTCTGAGCATCCACCAATTTATGGTGTAGGGGGTGGGCTGTTTATAGCCAGGAGGCAACCCGACCTGATTTGTCCGAAATGACCCTGGGTCACTAAGGAACTGACACGTGTCCAACGGTCAGATTTCAAACACACGCGGCAGCTTGACTTGGGCTACAAGTAAAGCTGACTCATCCAGCTCTGGATAAGATTTGCTCTCATTGTCTTCGCTCGAAGACATAGGATTTGGTTGAGCATCACATCAGTCACTCTAACTTTTTTCACTTGGACCCCACTTAACAGTACGGTGGTTCCTATGCCTCAACAAAGAAGAAACGGAAACTATGAAACAACTATGTCTTTGCACTCCATAGTCTTCACGTGAATGTCTTCTCATGTCATATTCTTCACTGTGAATAACTTCACAGACCACCATTGTCTTCAATGTCTTCACACATTTTTAGGGGTCATCTCTGGTAGGTAAACCGAATCAATATGGGACTACTACCTGTGTTATCCTGCAATTCTCACAAACACATTAGTCCCTCAACCAAGTTTGTCGTCAATACTCCAAAACCAACTAGGGGTGGCACTAGATGCACTTACACTCGTCGGGTATGGTGTGCCGCGATTTTGGTCTGGACTGGTGTCGTCATCGGGGAAGACACTCCTCCACTCATCAACTTCGATCTCCTCGTCATCGCCGCCCACCTCGCCGCCTCCGACCTTGTCGAAGGAGGAGATAAATATAACTTCGCCGCAGGTGTCGGCAAGATCATCCGCTCTGCCTCCACGAGCTCCGGGTGTTGCCGGCAGAGCTCTTGCATGTAGGCCTCGTCGACGACCTCGGCCTCGAGGCGCTCCCTCGCCTTGCGGTCCTCCGGCACCATAGTCGATCTCATCACCCCCGGTTCCGGTGGGACGAGGTGGATCGAAGCCGTGTCGAAGGGGAAGTCAAGCTGGGCCGCCACGCCGTGGTAGCGGACCTGCCAACAGTCGTACTCCATGGCCGCGAGCTTGACCGTGTGGAAGGTCCCGAGCCACCACCAGGTGTGGATCTCCCGATCTGTGATTTCTGCCACCCACATCCTCGTCGGTGGCCGGGGCGGAGGGAGGACGGGGAAGTCCTCGAACCGGCGTAGGGGAGCGGCGGCTGCCGGATCGGGCGACCGGCGACGGCGGCTCGATGAAGAGCCCACAGAGGATGACCCGCGTGCGTGGCGGTGCGGATCCATGTTGCGGATCGGCGGAGGGGACCGACAGCCACCATGTCCAACCATCAGAAGGGCGGGGGCGCACCGGCGGCGGTGCGGGGAGAAGAGGCGCCGATTTTACTCGGCCGCGTAGGGATGAAGTAAATATACTCAAAATTGCAGCGATGGAGTAAAAAAATTACTCCACTAAGCCGTATAGGAGATTGGCTAGGTCAAACTTAGTGGAGTAAAAAGCCAAATTTATTCAATTAATTTAATTTTTTTGGAAAACTTCCAATCTATTCACTTCAATCATGGCAGTACAACGAACACCACAAATAAAAATTACATCCAGATACGTAGACCACCTAGCGACGACTACGAGCACTGAAGCAAGCCGAAGGCGCGCCGCCATCATCGCCCCTCGATCGACGGAGTCAAGCACAACTTGTTGTAGTAAACAGTCAGGAAGTCGTCGTGCTAAGGCCCCATAGGACCAGCACCCCAAAACAGCAACCGCCACCGATGAAGAATAACGTAGATTGGAAGAATCCAAACTGAAGACACACGAACTTAGACGAACAACGACGAGATCCGAGCAAATCCACGAAAGATAGATCTGCTGGAGACACACCTCCATATGCCCACCAACGATGCTAGACGCACCGTCAGAACGGGGGCTAGGCGGGGAGACCTTTATTCCATCTTCAGAGAGCAGCCGCCGTCTCGCCTTCCTGAGCAGGACACAAACCCTAACAAGAATAAAAAAACGACTAAAAACGGAGCCCTCCCGCTGGCCCTTGCCAGGATCCACCGCGCCTCCATGGCCCTAGGGCCACCGGAGACGAGGCGGACCTGCACCGGCGCCGGCGAGAGGCATGAAGCCTAACTTTCTTTCTTGGAGGAGGTAATAATATGACAAGTCATCTGGACTGTAGTGAAGAAAATACTTGATGGATCTAATGATGAGTTGTCCCCTTTATTCAAATAAATTGATATAAGGGATCGATTAGAAATGCTCTAATGATACTGCGTGGTACGCCATATTCGTGCCTCCTCAAAGGAGAGGAGTCAAAACCCACACGCCCTGGTTGAAATCGTTTTAACACCTAAACTCTTTTTTTTGCGTGCATTGACACCGAAACTCTGCTACTAGAGAAGGCCTGACGCCCCCTCGCAGCCAGACTAGATGACCGCCGAGTGCCACAGGGCTACCGGTGGTGGCCCAAAGTGGCCGGAGAGGTTCTCGCCGACCGTAGGAGATGCCTTTGGCGACACGAAGCTGCGGTGGCAGCCAGGGTCCATCTCCTCTCTCATGTCGATGCGGCGTACATACTCGAAAACCTTTTTCCTTTCAAAAAATATTTCCTTTTACTCCGATCGTCTTCATGTCCTATTCATTTTCATTGCTCGAAAGCAAACAGAGTCAGGACGGACTCAAGCCACTCGAATGCGAACATAATGAGGACTTCAATGTATTACATATATGTATATGTACACGAATGTAATTTGAAGCGAAAAACAAGTTAAATTTTACTCCCAAATGCTAGCGGGCGTGCATGCGTTCACCTCCTAAAGCCAAGGGGCATAATGCTCTATCCCCACAACAAAAATATATTGTTTGGGCCTCCCAAAAGTTCAGTAGTTTGGGTTTGTTCCTTTATTCGGTCCCTGACTTCTCCCTGCTCAGCCACCGCTTCCCGCTCCACATTATTCTCCTCGTCATACATCATGCATACCCACATAAGCTACATAAAACTTACTGGAGCCCGCATGGTGTTATATTGATGGATGACAAGAGAAGATCTCATTCTCAAAAAAGAAAAGACAAGAGAAGATCTCGTAGGTTGCATGATTCGGTAGTCATAGCTAACCGAGAGGGAGAGAAGATTACATGGTTGTTGGGATAAGAGATAGAAAGAGGTTTAAGCTTAAGTATCTACTAACAACTCTAACGTGGGGTTCAAGGCGCACACATCCGAACTAGGCTGGACTAACATAATGTTGTTTAGCATCCTTCTTTAATCTGAACTCCTGAAGTTAAGATTACGCTTAAATTCCTCGAATTGTCGTGTGGGCAAGGCTTTTGTAGAGCCGCCTGCAACTGAACAAATCAAATTGCCAACTCCTTGCTAGAAACTCCTTCTCTCACAAAGTGATAATCAATTTAAATATACTTAGTTTTACATGAAAAATAGGATTAGCAGAAATATATGTAGCACTAAGATTATCACACCAAAGACAAGGGGTTTGTGTGTAACATATTCCAAGTTCTTGAGCATAGACTGAACCCATATAAGCCCTGCTATTACATTTGCCAGAGCCTTATATTCAGTCTCAATACTTGATCTTAACACTGTTGCATGTTTCTTTGCACATCATGAAATTAAGTTGGGTCCAAATAAAACTACAAAATCACCCGTTGACCTTCGATCATCCAAGAAACCTGCCCAGCCAGAATCAGAGAAAGCACTAACAAGGATAGATGATGACTTGCTAGAGGTTAGTTCAACACTTAGAGTATTCTTCACATACGGATCTGAATGTGGCAGACCCTTTGACTAAACCTCTCTCACAAGCAAAACATGATCACACCTTAGTACTCTTTGGTTGTTAATCACATGGAGATGTGAACTAGATTATTGACTCTAGTAAACCCTTTGGGTATTGGTCACATGGCGATGTGAACTATAGAGTGTTAAATCACATGACGATGTGAACTATTGGTGTTAAATCACATGGCGATGTGAACTAGATTATTGACTCTAGTGCAAGTGGGAGACTGAAGGAAATATGCCCAAGAGGCAATAATAAAGTTGTTATTTATATTTCCTTATATCATGATAAATGTTTATTATTCATGCTAGAATTGTATTAACCGGAAACTTAGTACATGTGTGAATACATAGACAAACAGAATGTCCCTAGTATGCCTCTACTTGACTAGCTCATTAATCAAAGATGGTTAAGTTTCCTAGCCATAGACATGTGTTGTCATTTGATGAACGGGATCACATCGTTAGGAGAATGATGTGATGGACAAGACCCATTCGTTAGCTTAGCATTATGATCGTTACAGTTTCATTGCTACTGCTTTCTTCATGACTTATACATGTTCCTATGACTATGAGATTATGCAACTCCCGAATACCAGAGGAACACTTTGTGTGCTATCAAACATCACAACGTAACTGGGTGATTGTAAAGATGCTCTACAGGTGTCTCCTATGATGTTTGTTGAGTTGACATAGATCAAGATTAGGATTTGTCACTCCGATTGTCGGAGAGGTATCTCTGGGCCCTCTCGGTAATGCACATCACTATAAGCCTTGCAAGAAACATGACTAATGAGTTAGTTGTGGGATGATTCATTACGGAACGAGTAAAGAGACTTGCCGGTAACGAGATTGAACTAGGTATGGTGATACCGACGATCAAATCTTGGGCAAGTAACATACCGACGATAAAGGGAACAACGTATGTTGTTATATGACCGATAAAGATCTTCGTAGAATATGTAGGAGCCAATATGAGCATCCAGGTTCCGCTATTGGTTATTGATCGGAGATGTGTCTCGGTCATGTCTACATAGTTTTCGAACCCGTACGGTCCGCACGCTTAACGTTAGATGATGATCGGTATTATGAGTTTATGTGTTTTGATGAATCGGAGTCCCGGATGTGATCACAGACATGACGAGGAGTCTCGAAATGGCCGAGACATAAAGATTGATATATTGGAAGGCTATATTCATTCATCGGAAAGGTTCCGAGTGATTCGGGTATTTTTCGGAGTACCGAAGAGTTACGGGAATTCACCGGGAGAAGTATTGGGCCTTATTGGGCCATACGGGAATTATGGAGGCAGGCCAAAGGGAAGGAGGCGCGCTCCCCCCCCATGGGTCCGAATTGGACTAGGGGAAAGGGGGTTGCGCCCCCCTTGCCCTTTCCTACTCCCTCTCTCTTTCCCTCTTTCTTCTCTCCTACTCCGGAAAAGAAAAGGGGAATCCTACTAGGACTTGGGAGTCCTAGTAGGACTCCCCACACTTGGCGCGCCCCCCTAGGGCCGGCCTCCTCCTCCTCCCCCTTTATATACGTGGGCAAGGGACACCCCAAAGGCACAACAAAGTTTCTCTTAGCCGTGTGCGGTGCCCCCTCCACAGTTACACACCTCGGTCATATCGTCGTAGTGCTTAGGCGAAACCCTGCGCCGGTAACTTCGTCATCACCATTACCACGCCGTCGTGCTGAGGAACTCTCCCTCGGCCTCAACTGGATCAAGAGTACGAGGGACGTCACCGAGCTGAACGTGTGCAGATCGCGGAGGTGCCGTGCTTTTGGTACTTGATCGGTTGGATCACGAAGACGTTCGACTACATCAACCGCGTCACTTGACGCTTCCGCTTACGGTCTATGAGGGTACGTGGACAACACTCTCCCGCTCGTTGCTATGCATCACATAGATCTTGCGTGATCGTAGGATTTTTTTTGAAATTACTGTGTTTCCCAACAGGTATGTGGTCAGCTATGTGTTAAATACATGCTATTTTGGCCAAAGTTGGAGAGCAGACACACCTGCCTTTTCTCCTCTCGCTAGCTCATCCATGATCTCTAGCTATTAAGTATACGTCTTCAGTTGACAGAGTATATGTTTGAAAATTTGTTTTAAATTATTAAAAATATATCGTATTTAGCTCGAAACTAGCTTGAGATTGACTCGAGATCGTTACAAGCTGAGCACGAACCACTTTCAGCAGCTCGGCCTTGAGATTCGCTCAATTTGAGCTTGCTCAAATTTTAGTATAAGTTGAGCTGAGACTAACCCAGCTCGCTCGAACTTGACTCATTTTGCAGCACTAGTGCCATCCTCTTGATTCAAGAGTAGACACTGAAGGAAATATGCCCTAGAGGCAATAATAAAGTTATTATTTATTTCCTTATTTCATGATAAATGTTTATTATTCATGCTAGAATTGTATTAACCGGAAACTTGATACATGTGTGAATACATAGACAAACAATGTGTCCCTAGTATGCCTCTACTTAACTAGCTTGTTCATCAAAGATGGTTATGTTTCCTAGCCATAGACATGTGTTGTCATTTGATGAACGGGATCACATCATTAGGAGAATGATGTGATGGACAAGACCCATTCATTAGCTTAGCATTGTGATCGTTACAGTTTTATTGCTACTGCCTTCTGCATGACTTATACATGTTCCTCGGACTATGAGATTGTGCAACTCCCGAATATCCGGAGGAACACTTTGTGTGCAATCAAACGTCACAACGTAAATGGGTGATTATAAAGATGCTCTACAGGTGTTTCCGAAGGTGTTTGTTGGGTTGGCATGAATCAAGACTAGGATTTGTCACTCCGTATATCGGAGAGGTATCTCTGGGCCCTCTCGGTAATGCACATCACTATAAGCCTTGCAAGCAATGTGACTAATGAGTTAGTTGTGGGATGATGCATTACGGAACGAGTAAAGAGACTTGCCGGTAACGAGATTGAACTAGGTATAGAGATACCGACGATCGAATCTCGGGCAAGTAACATACCGATGACAAAGGGAACAACGTATGTTGTTATGCAGTTTGACCGATAAAGATCTTCGTAGAATATGTAGGAGCCAATATGACCATCCAGGTTCCGCTATTGGTTATTGACCGGAAACGTGTCTCGGTCATGTCTACATAGTTCTCGAACCTGTAGGGTCCGCACGCTTAAAGTTCGGTGACGATCGGTATTATGAGTTTTTGTGTTTTGATGTACCGAAGGTAGTTCGGAGTCCTGGATATGATCACGGACATGATGAGGAGTCTCGAAATGGTCGAGACGTAAATATTGATATATTGGATGACAATATTCGGACACCAGAAGTGTTCCGGGTGATTTCGGAGAAAACCGGAGTGCCGGAGGGGTTACCGGAACCCCCCGGGGAACTATTGGGCCTTAGTGGGCCTGAGGGGAGAGAGAGGGCAGCAGCCCAGGAGGTGGCGCGCCCCCTCCCATGAGGAGTCCGAATTGGACTAGGGGAGGGGGGCGCGACCCCTCTTCCCCTCTCCCTCTCCCTCTCTTTCCTTCCCCCTTCCCTCTTCCTAGTTGGACTAGGAAAGGGGAGTCCTACTCCTACTAGGAGGAGGACTCCCCACTCCTTGGCGCGCCCCAAGGGCCGGCCGGCCTCCCCCCTTGCTCCTTTATATGCGGGGGCAGGGGGCACCTCTAGACACAACAATTGATCATTGATCTTTTAGCCGTGTGCGGTGCCCCCTCCACCATAATCCACCTTGGTCATATCGTAGTGGTGCTTAGGTGAAGCCCTGCATCGGTAGCATCATCATCACCGTCATCACGCCGTCGTGCTGACGGAACTCTCCCGCAAAGCTCTGCTGGATCGGAGTTCGTGGGACGTCATCGAGCTGAACGTGTGTAGAACTCGGAGGTGCCGTGCGTTCGGTACTTGGATCGGTCGGATCGTGAAGACGTACGACTACATCAACCGCGTTGTCATAACGCTTCCGCTTTTGGTCTACGAGGGTACGTGGACACACTCTCCCCTCTCGTTGCTATGCATCACCATGATCCTGTGTGTGCGTAGGAATTTTTTTGAAATTACTACGTTCCCCAACAGTGGCATCAGAGCCAGGTTTATGCATAGATGTTATATGCACGAGTAGAACACATGTGAGTTGTGGGCGATACAAGTCATACTGCTTACCAGCATGTCATACTTTGGTTCGGCGGTATTGTTGGATGAAGCGGCCTAGACCGACATTACACGTACGCTTACGCGAGACTGGTTCTACCGACGTGCTTTGCACACAGGTGGCTGGCGGGTGTCAGTTTCTCCAACTTTAGTTGAACCGAGTGTGACTACGCTCGGTCCTTATGAAGGTTAAAACAGCACTAACTTGACGAAATATTGTTGTGGTTTTGATGCGTAGGTAAGAACGGTTCTTGCTAAGCCCGTAGCAGCCACGTAAAACATGCAACAACAAAGTAGAGGACGTCTAACTTGTTTTTGCAGGGCATGTTGTGATGTGATATGGTTAAGGCATGATGCTATATTTATTGTATGAGATGATCATGTTTTGTAACCGAGTTATCGGCAACTGGCAGGAGCCATATGGTTGTCGCTTTATTGTATGCAATGCAATCGCCCTGTAATTGCTTTACTTTATCACTAAGCGGTAGCGATAGTCGTAGAAGCAATAGTTGGCGAGACGACAACGATGCTACGATGAAGATCAAGGTGTCGCGCCGGTGATGATGGTGATCATGACGGTGCTTCGAAGATGGAGATCACAAGCACAAGATGATGATGGCCATATCATACCACTTATATTGATTGCATGTGATGTTTATCCTTTATGCATCTTTTTTTGCTTTGATTGACGGTAGCATTATAAGATGATCTCTCACTAAATTTCAAGATAAAAGTGTTCTCCCTGAGTATGCACCGTTGCCAAAGTTTGTCATGCCGAGACACCACGTGATGATCGGGTGTGATAAGCTCTACGTCCATCTACAATGGGTGCAAGCCAGTTTTGCACATGCAGAATACTTGGGTTAAACTTGACGAGCCTAGCATATGCAGATATGGCCTCGAAACACTGAGACCGAAAGGTCGAGCGTGAATCATATAGTAGATATGATCAACATAGTGATGTTCACCATTGAAAACTACTCCATCTCACGTGATGATCGGACATGGTTTAGTTGATTTGGATCACGTGATCACTTAGATGATTAGAGGGACGTCTATCTAAGTGGGAGTTCTTAAGTAATATGATTAATTGAACTTAAATTTATCATGAACTTAGTCCTGGTAGTATTAGCATATCTATGTTGTAGATCAATAGCTCGCGTTTAGCTCCCCTGTTTTATTTTGATATGTTCCTAGAGAAAACTAAGTCGAAAGATGTTAGTAGCAATGATGCGGACTTGGTCCGTGATCTGAGGATTAACCTCATTGCTGCACAGAAGTATTATGTCCTTAATGCACCGCTAGGTGACAGAACTATTGCAGGAGCAGATGCAGACGTTATGAACGTTTGACAAAAGCTCGGTATGATGACTACTTGATAGTTTAGTGCACCATGCTTTACGGCTTAGAATTGGGGCTTCAAAGACGTTTTTGAAATGCCACAGAGCATAATGTTCCAAGAGTTGAAATTGGTATTTCATACTCATGCCCGTGTCGAGAGGTATGAGACCTCTGACAGTACTTTGCCTACAAGATGGAGGAGAATAGCTCAACCAGTGAGCATGTGCTCAGATTGTCTGGGTACTACAATTGCTTGAATCAAGTGGGAGTTAATCTTCCAGATAAGATAGTAATTGACAAAGTTCTCTAGTCACTATCACCAAGTTACTAGAACTTAGTGATGAACTATAATATGCAAGGGATGACGAAAACAATTCCCAAGCTCTTCGCGATGCTAAAATCGGCGAAGGTAGAAATCAAGAAAAACATCAAGTGTTGATGGTTGACAAGACCACTAGTTTCAAGAAAAAGGGTAAAGGGAAGAAAGGGAACTTCAAGAAGAACGGCAAGTAAGTTGCTACTCAAGTGAAGAAGCCCAAGTCTGGACCTAAGCCTGAGACTAAGTGCTTCTACTGCAAAGGGACTGGTCACTGGAAGCGGAAACTACCCCAAGTAATTGGCGGATAAGAAGGATGGCAAAGTGAACAAAGGTATATTTGTTATACATGTTATTGATGTGTACTTTACTAGTGTTTATAGCAACCCCTCGGTATTTGATACTGGTTCAATTGCTATAAGTAGTAACTCGAAACGGAAGTTGCAGAATGAACAGAAACTAGTTAAGGGTGAAGTGACGATGTGTGTTGTAAGTAGTTCCAAGATTGATATGATCATCATCGCACACTCCCTATACTTTCAGGATTAGTGTTGAACCTAAATAAATGTTATTTGGTGCTTGCGTTAAGCATGAATAAGATTTGATCATGTTTATTGCAATATTTTTATTCATTTAAAGTCAAAGAATATTTGTTGTTCTGTTTACATGAATAAAACCTTCAATGGTCATACACCCAAGGTGAATGGTTTATTGAATCTCGATTGTAGTGATACACATATTCATAATATTGAAGCCAAAAGATGCAAAGTTAATAATGATAGTGCAACTTATTTGTGGCACTGCCGTTTAGGTCATATTGGTGTAAAGCGCATGAAGAGAATCCATGCAGATGGGGGTGATAAAGAGTTCGTTGTAAAGAGTTACGTCGATGCAAACTTTGACACCGATCTGGATGACTCTAAGTCTTGATCTAGATACATATTGAAAGTGGGAGCTATTAGCTAGAGTAGCTCCGTGCAGAGCATTGTACACATAGAAATTTGCAAAATACTTACGGATCTCAATGTGACAGACCCGTTGCCTAAAATTATCTCACAAGCAAAACATGATCACACCTTAGTACTCTTTGGGTGTTAATCACATAGCGATGTGAACTAGATTACTGACTCTAGTAAACCCTTTGGGTGTTGGTCACATGTCGATGTGAAACTATGGGTGTTAACCACATAAAGATGTGAACTATTGATGTTAAATCACATGGCGATGTGAACTAGATTATTGACTCTAGTGCAAGCGGGAGACTGGAGAAAATATGCCCTAGAGGCAATAATAAAGTTAGTATTTATTTCCTTATTTCATGATAAATGTTTATTATTCATGCTAGAATTGTATTAACCGGAAACTTGATACATGTGTGAATACATAGACAAAACAATGTGTCCCTAGTATGCCTCTACTTGACTAGCTTGTTCATCAAAGATGGTTATGTTTCCTAGCCATAGACATGTGTTGTCATTTGATGAACATGATCACATCATTAGGAGAATGATGTGATGGACAAGACCCATTCATTAGCTTAGCATTGTGATCGTTACAGTTTTATTGCTACTGCTTTCTTCATGACTTATACATGTTCCTCGGACTATGAGATTGTGCAACTCCCGAATATCCGGAGGAACACTTTGTGTGCAATCAAACGTCACAACGTAAATGGGTGATTATAAAGATGCTCTACAAGTGTTTCCGAAGGTGTTTGTTGGGTTGGCATGAATCAAGATTAGGATTTGTCACTCCATATATCGGAGAGGTATCTCTGGGCCCTCTCGGTAATGCACATCACTATAAGCCTTGCAAGCAATGTGACTAATGAGTGAGTTGCGGGATGATGCATTATGGAACGAGTAAAGAGACTTGCCGGTAACGAGATTGAACTAGGTATTGAGATACCGACGATCGAATCTCGGGCAAGTAACATATCGATGACAAAGGGAACAACGTATGTTGTTATGCGGTTTGACCGATAAAGATCTTCGTAGAATATGTAGGAGCCAATATGAGCATCCAGGTTCCGCTATTGGTTATTGACCGGAAACGTGTCTCGGTCATGTCTACATAGTTCTCGAACCCGTAGGGTCCGCACGCTTAAAGTTCGGTGACGATCGGTATTATGAGTTTTTGTGTTTTGATGTACCAAAGGTAGTTCGGAGTCCCAGATATGATCACGGACATGACGAGGAGTCTCGAAATGGTCGATACGTAAAGATCGATATATTGGATGACTATATTCGGACACCGAAAGTGTTCCGGGTGATTTCGGAGAAAACCGGAGTGCCGGAGGGGTTACCGGAACCCCCCGGGGAAGTATTAGGCCTTAGTGGGCCTGAGGGGAGAGAGGGCAGCAACCCAGGAGGTGGCACGCCCCCTCCCATGAGGAGTCCGAATTGGACTAGGGGAGGGGGGCGCGGCCCCTCTTTCCCTCTCCCTCTCCCTCTCTTTCCTTCCCCCTTCCCTCTTCCTAGTTGGACTAGGAAAGGGGACTCCTACTCCTACTAGGAGGAGGACTCCCCCTCCTTGGCGCGCCCCAAGGGCCGGCCGGCCTCCCCCTTGCTCCTTTATATACGGGGGCAGGGGGGCACCTCTAGACACAACAATTGATCATTGATCTTTTAGCCGTGTGCGGTGCCCCCCTCCACCATAATCCACCTCGGTCATATCGTAACGGTGCTTAGGCGAAGCCCTGCGTCGGTAGCATCATCATCACCATCATCACGCCGTCGTGCTGACGGAACTCTCCCGCAAAGATCTGCTGGATCGGAGTTCGTGGGACGTCATCGAGCTGAACGTGTGCATAACTCGGAGGTGCCGTGCGTTCGGTACTTGGATCGGTCGGATCGTGAAGACGTACGACTACATCAACCGCGTTGTCATAACGCTTCCGCTTTCGGTCTACGAGGGTACGTGGACACACTCTCCCCTCTCGTTGCTATGCATCACCATGATCCTGTGTGTGCGTACGAATTTGTTTGAAATTACTACGTTCCCCAATAGACACTCCATAAGAGACAATTTTTCTGAACTGAATAGTGGTGTTGGTGATGGTTTACAACCCTGCAATCCAGCCTTGCTCAAAAGATCTATTGCATATTTTCCTTGAGAAAGAAGAAGACCACCTTTGTTTCTCTTTATGTCAATACAAGAAAGAAGTGCAAGTCTCCTAGATCGTTGAGAGAAAACTATGGGTTAAATTCTTTCAAAAGAATTGTCACTACCTCATTTGATGAACTTGTGAAAATAATATCATCAACGTAAAACAACACAAAGATAATGGAGTTTGACTTATTGTAAATGAACAATGATGCATCAGATTTTGAGGGAATAAAACCAAGTGTTTGCAACTTTTAGCTCAAACGAGAGTACCATGCTCTTGGAGCTTGCTTTTGTTCATAGAGAGACTTATCAAGCATGCATGTGTGAAATGGTTTGTTATTATCCTCATACCCAGGGGTTGCTGCATATACGCGTACTCTTCTAGAACACCATGAAGAAATGCATCCTGCAGATTTGGCCATCTGAGACTCCATCCTCTGGAGACAATAATAGATAGAACAAGACGAATAGCAGCAGTTTTAACAACATGACTAAAAGTATACTCATAATCTAGTTTATACCTATGCTTGTACCCCTTTGCAAGAAGTCTAGCTTTATAATGATCTATTGTACCATCTTACCTTCGTTTGATTCTAAACACCCACTTGCAATCAATCACATTTTTACCTGGGTGTGAAGGAACTAGATGCCACATGTCTTTTTTCTGAAGAGCATGAAACTCTTCATCCATAGCCTTCTTCCGCTTCGGATCAGCAAGGGCCTCATGAATAGAGCGTGGTTGTCCTGTGGAATAGCTGAAACAACTAAACCATATTTAGTTTTATAGTTTACTTATTGAATAATTCCGGCTTGGAGGGGGGCGGTGTAGGCACGTGCACAGAAGATCCAAGAGCTGCTGCGTCGTGTTGTGCAGAAGCTACAACCGATCATGAGAGAACAGTCCCACTCGTGCCCGCCGGATCGTCTGTGGCTGGAGAAACTGATGGAGACGACGGAAATGCCACAGAAGATCTGGGCGAACTGGCCGGATCAAGATCGGATCCCACGTCGGGCCTGCGTGGCATGGTTGCAGTGGAACGCGTGGCCTGCCTGGTGTAGACCTGTGGGACCGGCGCGTACCACGTGGTTAGTTGGTCCCCTGGCGCTGATTGACGTGCGATGCCCGCGGAGGCCGGCTTTATTTGTAAAAATTATTAGGGGAAAAATTGCAAAAAATATTGGGTATGCATCGCATTATCGTAGCTCCGCTCGTGCCAGTGTGACACCTAACGCTGCAATCGCCCACGCGATCTCGGGCGTGGGCCGACCGATCAAGGGTTAGAAAGCGTTTCCCTCGTGTGGTTTTGCTAAGTTTCTAAGAGCTTCCCACTCAGTTTTGGGAAGCTTCCAGGCCGCTTTATTTTTTATGTTGTTCTTCTATCATTTTGTTTGCCTTGTTTGTTTTTATCTCTTTTTTTCTTTCAAATTCACATATTTTTGAAGTCCGTGAATATACTTTTAATTTCACGAACATTTTTAAATTTGTATCCATTTTTTGAATATGTGAACTTTCATCAAATCCGCAAAACGTTTTTAAAATAAAAATTATTATTTTTGAATTCACAAAACATTTTAAAATTTCATGATTTTTAATTTCAAACATTTTTTGAATCGATGAGTATTATTCAAATTCACATTTTTTAAATTTTTTGTTGTTTTTGTATTCATGAGCATTATTCAAATCCGCAAACATTTTGAAGCTCGTGAACATTTATCGAATTCATAAACATTTTTCGAAGTCGTGAACATTTTTTGTATTCCATGAACAATTTTCAAATCCCTAAACATTTTTGTATTTAATGAACATTTTTTGAATTCAAGAATGTATTCAATTTCATGAGCTTTTAAAACTCGCATTTTTTTCATATTCGTTAATTTGATTTGATGTTGTGATTTTTTTCTCAGAACACGGTTAAAAAAAAAATATCTGTCGCGACAGACTTGAGCAATGCTCGCTACTGGCCCGTTGGCCTATGCACAGTTGCGCGGTTGCCTACCCGAGCGACACAAGTGTTGGTATCGCTTGAAGCGGTACATGTCACCTCCCCTCAGGTGATGGCACACGGCATCGTCAATCCTCCAGGGCAACTCAACCCTGAAGTTCTTGCTGCTGCTACAATGAAAACACTAGCCGCATTGTTTGGGGAATAGAAGAAATGGCATCTTCTTGGTTAAAAAGGTTCATTTTTTTACCATGTGACATGTGTGATAAGCAATCCGAACTAGTCCATCCGTCCCAAATTTCTTGTCTTAAATTTGTCTAAATACGGATGTATCAAGTCATGTTTTAGTATTAGATATATCCATATCTAGACAAATTTAAGACAAGAATTTTGGGACGAAGGGAGTATTAAAAAAAGGTTCATTTTTAAAAGAAGGAAACACATCAACGCCCTGCAGTGACAAGCTTAAAATTGCTAAGGAGAAGAACGCATGTCTCGATCCCTGGCACGCTAAGGCCCAAGCAGAGGGCCACACGGTCACAGCCCACTGGGAACCGCAACCAATCAGGGCGCAGGAACCACAACGCCGCGGATCGCCCCCCACGATCCGCGTGCCTCACCCGAGGCCACATCACCACCGTCCACTCCTACCAAATCCAACGCTCCAAACCCACCTTCCCTCCGAAAACAATCACCCACCCGCCCCCGAAACCCAAAATTTCCGCAGCCTCGCGCCCGCCCGCCGCCTATTAAATCCTCCCGCTCCCCCGTCCTTCTCCTCACTCCAATCCCATCCTCCATTCCCAGATCCCCCAAGAGCTCGCACTCCCCCACCCCACCCCAGCCTCTCGTCCCGATGGCCCGCACGAAGCAGACGGCGAGGAAGTCCACCGGCGGCAAGGCGCCGCGGAAGCAGCTGGCGACCAAGGCGGCGCGCAAGTCCGCGCCGGCCACCGGCGGCGTGAAGAAGCCCCACCGCTTCCGCCCCGGCACCGTCGCGCTCCGCGAGATCCGCAAGTACCAGAAGAGCACGGAGCTGCTGATCCGCAAGCTCCCCTTCCAGCGCCTGGTGCGGGAGATCGCGCAGGACTTCAAGACCGACCTCCGCTTCCAGAGCTCCGCCGTCTCCGCGCTGCAGGAGGCGGCCGAGGCCTACCTCGTCGGGCTCTTTGAGGACACCAACCTCTGCGCCATCCACGCCAAGCGCGTCACCATCATGCCCAAGGACATCCAGCTCGCCCGCCGCATCCGTGGCGAGAGGGCCTAGAGCGCTTCGAGCTTGGTTGGAGGTGTAGAGGTGTTAGCTTCTGAATCTGTGTTGCGTGGTGGAAATCTGGCGTTGTGGTAGTAGGATTCCTCTGTTCGTGCCATCGTGGCTGTGTTATGTTCCTGTTCTGTGTCTGATGTAACCATCTTGTTACCATCAGCAATGAAAAGTTGGCTATCGGATCTGAATTCTGTGCTGTGTATTTGTTTGTCAGTGTGATCTTGCCCCAACTTTGAACGGAAGTTGGATTACTGGTAGCTTCGAGTGTCAACTGAAAGCCCCAAACTAATTGCATGCCACCTTTGTGTGCTTCTGAATCTCACAGACAAACCAATTGCATTACTGGTATTTTCGATTGTCAATTGAAATAGTGTGTCGGTATTATTCCTGCCTGTTTGTTGATAATATAATACGGCTAATACATTTCTCGTTGTATTTCTTACAGACGGCCTTGCAGGATGTGTTGCTGCTGTCCTGAACCATGATATTTTCTATCTATAACACCTGTTCAAAATGACCTGATCAGAATATTTACTCTGAATATGCTTTTGCCATCCAATCTGAGCCCATTTTCGTCTCCTGAACAAATAAAAGTACTGTAGATCATAACTTCCTTTTTCCCGATTGGAAACTGGAGTGTAATTTGAATATTCTGATCAATGGTTAAGCTAGTATGTGATGATAATCCTCAAGCCTGGCCAACCCGTCAAACATTTTTCCTGATGTCTTGCCAGCATTGGGTATGTCATTCTCTGAGCTCTGAGGTGTCTGATGGGTTGCTGCTACTCGTCACTGGTTCACTGTAGTCGTCATTCTGAGCAGGACTACAAGAGTAATGGCTCCATGAAAGATAGTAAGTTGAATCAGGTATCATGCGTGGGAAAACTAATAGCCATTCAAAGCACCCCACTGGAAAAATCCATCCAAACCTATATATGTGCATCATTTTCTTAAAATAAAGAAATGGCACGCAGTACAAGCCTAAATACACAAATTAATTGTCACTATTTTTTTTCTAACATATACATATATCCGTGTCATCTTGTTTTCTAGGCAGTCATGTATTTGGTGTGAAATCCCCTCAATCGTTTGTTATCCAGGCAGTCAAAACTAAGTTCAGTCTGCACACTTGTACATGCATTTCTTTTAACTGAACTTGTAAAAGCATCAGATCTATAATATTCAGAGTTTCTACTCAAACAAATATTACATGGCAATAGTTTGATGCTGCCGCTGTAGGAGCCTGAGTACGCGGTGATGTTTGCGGCTAGTTCAAAATTTAAACATTGATTCACAGAAATTTCTTTCATACTTTATGCAGTATTTACTTGCATTGTTATTTTTATGTTTTTCTTGAAGGTGTAAACCGCACCGGGGGTGGGGGTGGGGGGTGGGATGAGGCTCCCCATCTGAATATATTACAAAAATGATTTATTTTTTATGGTTGTATGCAGTTGAGGAATATGGAATGAGGAAGAGGATAAGGACTATGTTGGCAGAACCTTTTAATGCAGTTCTTGTTGTGGCGACAGCATATATCATTAGGAAGAGGAGACAAGGGAGATAAGTCGTTTTAGTGATGACGAGGACAGGCATAAGATTAGGAGGTATGTGCTGAAAAATATATATGATGGGTCTTGAAGTAACATGCTATGACGAGCCGCGTTGAACTGAAGGAACATTCTGTATGTGGGAGGTGTGGGCTGCATGACAGCGTGCATATTACAGTTGAAGAAAGCTTATTCTGTATGTCATTGACACATTTTTTTTTTAGGCTAACTGGCAGGTGTTCTGCCTTTTCATTAAGATTAGGAGAGAAACAGGGTGTTATAAGAGGAGCAGGGGTAGGAAAAGAGAGGATCCAGTAGCCTTAGGCTCTGGCTATACATCCATACTGTCTACGTTTCCTGACTATGGGGGAACAACAGGGAGAGGTCATCGTACGTCAGGCGAGAGACAGAGGCGGCCGTGCTAGATGTCTGTCGAAAAATTCTTCTGTTGCGTTCGTTCCAAATGTGCCATGCATGGTAGGCGGCGGCTACAGCAGCTTGCTTGCTTATGGAAGAGAAATGAAGCCACCAATCTTCAGTTGCCTGGAAGGGAGGCATCGGTTGGAGTTGCAGCCCTGGGGAGGCTCTGCCAAGGAGATGCCACACCTCCCTGCTGTACGAGCACTGGGAAGAGAGGTGCAGTGCCGTCTCAGGCAGCTGGTCGCAAAGCACACAGGTCGCCGCTTGCGTGCCGCCTCTGGCGCGAAGCCTATCAATAGTAGAGAGCCTGTCCAGCGACATTAGCCAGACAAAGAATTTGACCTTGGTCTCCATTCTCAATGACCAAATCTTCGCAAGCGCCGGCCGGGTGATGGCACCAATGAACTGAGCATTGTAGGCTGTTTCGGCACTGTATGCACCATTAGACGTCCAGTTCCAGTTGATTGAATCCTCATTGTTTGTGAGAGTGATCTGCTGAATAAGGCCCCATAGGTTGATAAATTCATGGAGGGCGTCAGGTGAGTTCAGGCGCTGGAGCCCTTTCATCCACCGACCATCCGTCAAAGCCGCAGCAACCGTTGCGCTTTTTCTTGCAGCCAGCGGGAAAAGGTTGGGTGCGATGTCTTTTGGAGCAGAGCCATTTAGCCACCGGTTGGACCAGAAGGATGCTGTTGTACCGTTGCCGAGTGTAATGGTGGTGGAAGCGTTGAACAGCTGGTGGTCGGTGGGGCTGCATGGTGTGTTAGATCCAATCCAAGGTCTGGAGGATCGCTCCCAGGCAAACCATAGCCATCTAATCCGAAGTGCCCTGCTGAAGAAATCCAGATTCTTAATGCCCAAACCGCCACGATTCTTAGGGGAGCATACTTGTCTCCAGTTGAAAGCACATTTTCCACCAGGAGCATCATCATCACCGGTCCACAGGAAACTTCTTCTGATCTTGTCGATTCTCTTGACGAGCCACTTTGGAGGTGGGAAGATAGTGAACATATAAGTGGTCAAAGAGGTGAGCACAGAGTTGATGAGAGTGAGCCTGCGAGCCTTGTTGAGAAGCTTTCCTTTCCATTTTGCTAGCCGAGCAATAATCTTATCAATGAGAATCTGGAAGTCGGCACGCCTCGGATTACGGAGCCCAAGAGGGAGGCCCAGATATTTGCACGGGAAACAGCAGGTGTCCCCTTCAAAATCAGTCAACAGATCAACTGCTTCATCGGGTTCCAAGTTGATGGGGAAGGCAGAAGATTTACTGAAGTTGGTGTGCAGTCCAGAAATCTGCCCAAAGATGGCCAGGATGGAAAGAAGCGATGCCACCTCCTCTTTAACTGGGTTGATGAAGAGAGCTGCATCATCAGCGTACAAGCTAATGCGAAGTTTAGGCGATCGATGAGCGATCGGGCTAAGAATATTGGCGTCAGAGGCTTTGGAGAGGATCGCTTGTAGTGGTTCAATGGCCAGTAGGAACAGAAAAGGGGATAAAGGGTCGCCTTGTCGCAACCCACATCTATGGTAGAAGGGAGGACCAAGGGTGCCGTTCAGCAGCACACGGGATGAAGTTGACGCCAAAGAAAGGGCAACAAGGTCTCTGAATCTCTAACCAAAGCCGAACTGAGCGAGGGCATCCAGAAGATAGCTCCAGCGGACGGAGTCAAATGCTTTCGCAATATCAAGCTTGATGAAAATGGCCTTCTTTTTAGTCCGGTGAAGGTTTCTGATCAGGTTTTGGACGTAGAGAAAGTTGTCCTGAATGCTGCGGTTCTTCAAGAAAGCACTTTGGCTGTGGGAGATGAGTTGTTGCACCTCGGGTGCAATCCTAGTTGCCAGCATCTTCCCAAGAAGCTTGGCCACACTATGTGTCAGACTGATGGGACGAGAATCAGATGGCCGCAGTGCGTTGTCCTTCTTCGGGATGAGCGCGATGTAGGCCGTGTTCAGCAGATTTCAGCAGGTTCCGTTGAGAGCAGATAGTTGGTTGAGAGCAGCTAAGAGGTCCACCTTGATTGTGTTCCAGCAAACCTTGTAGAAGACCCCAATAAATCCATCAGGCCCCGGTGCTTTCTCAGTGGGGGAGTTTTTGATTGCGGCAAGAAGCTCATCCTCATCAAAAGGAGCATCAAGGTGGCTCAAATCAGCGCTGGGCAGGTGCAAATATTCCCAGTTCACTGCTTGTGCTGGGACATCATCATAGGGGCCGAGGATATGAGAGAAGTGATTCAGTAGTGCTGCCGCCTTGTCATCTTTGTCAGAGATCACTGCACCACTGACATGTAGGAAAGGAATGTGATTCTTTCGCCGACGACCATTTGCCCTCAGGTGAAAGAGTCTGGTGTTGGCATCACCGGCCCTAATCCAGACCATCCGAGATCGTTACCGCCATTTGATGCGTTCGACGGCCGCAAAGGCGAGCAGCTGAGATTTCAGAAGTCGGCGCAGCTCGAATCCCTCTGTTGACAGGGTGCGGCTCTCCTGGGCAACATCAAGCTGCAAGATGACCTCAGATTGGAATTTTTGTCGGCGCACAGTCAACCTGCTCCAACATTTAAGAGCTTTGGCCACCCTCGTCAGTTTAATGTGTAGCCGTCGGACAGGGTTGGTGGAAAGAACCGGCTTGTTCCAAGCTTCAAAGACAGTTTCTTGGAAGCCAGCGGCCTTGTAACACCCCGCATGTATCTTGCCATATTTATAACTCCGACTCTTGCCATTTCCGGCTATGTGTTATGATATTCCCTCCGTTGTCAGGTTTTGTCTTTCGTTTTGTATTTTGTCATATTATGCATTTTCATATCATGTCATCATGTGCATTGCATTCGCATACGTGTTCGTCTCTTGCATCCGAGCATTTCCCCGTTGTCCGTTTTGCAATCCGGCGCTCCTATCTCCTCCGGTGCACCCCTCTTGTTTTCTTTCGTGTGCGTGTGTCAAACCTTTTCGGAATGGACCGAGGCTTGTCAAGTGGCTTTATTATACCACCCGGAGACTACCGGTCAAGTTTCGTTCCATTCGGAGGTCGTTTGGTACTCCAACGGTTAACCGGGCATCCGCAAAGTCCATTTGAGTGTCCAGCACAACCCCCTCTAAAACCAGGCCAAACCCACCAAACTCTCTTCCATGCTCTAGGTCGTTCGATCACGATCGTGTGGGCGAAAACCGCACCTCATTTGGAGTCTCCTAGCTCCCTCTATCTATAAATATGTGGGCATCCCGAAATACATTCTCAGTCCAACCCTAAAAAAATCCCTCCGCGCCGCCGGACGCGTCCGTACCCCGCCGGACACGTCCGCCGCCGCACCCCGACTAATCGCAGCGCGCCACGTCACTCTCTCTCCTC